>NW_027248354.1:2659512-2817012 GCF_041260155.1 Ptychodera flava | reverse complement strand
ATGAATGAGTAGATGGATGGAAGTATGCATTGGTAAATGAATAGTGAGAGATTTTTATGAATGGACGGAGGGATTGACGATCGAACAGACGGGTAATCGGACATACATACATACATACATACATACATACATACATACATGCATGCATGCATGCATGCATACATACATACATACATACATACATACATACATACATACATACATACATACATACATACATACATACATACATACATACATACATACATACATACATACATACATTCATACATGCATGCATGCATACATACATACATACATACATACATACATACATACATACATACATACATACATACATACATACATACATACATACATACATACATACATACATACATACATACATACATACTTACAAATCAATCATCAACCAATGAAACCAACCATTAACCTTAAAACCAAGTCGGTCATGTACCCATTAATCAAAATAACATCCATTTTCCCTTGTACTGATTAGCCTTTCCATCGATCTATCCTTCCACCAATCAAACTATCCATCACCGATCCATGCGACAAACCATTTGTCATCCATTCATCCACCCTTCAATCCATCGACTCATCCATCTAGGTAGATAGTTTACGTAGTTAGGTAAGTTAGGTAGGTAGGTAGGTAGGTAGGTAGGTAGGTAGGTAGGTATGTATGTAGGTAGGTAGCTAGGTAGATAGGTAGGTAGGTAGCGATTTATTGATGGATGGTATCATGGACGGATGGGTGGATGGATAAGGGTTTAATGGATGGATAGATGCATGCATGGATGCAAGGATGTATAGAATGATGTACATATGCACGCACGAAAGTATGAATGGATCGATGGATAAATGAATGAGTAGATGGATGGAAGTATGCATTGGTAAATGAATAGTGAGAGATTTTTATGAATGGACGGAGGGATTGACGATCGAACAGACGGGTAATGTGACATACATACATACATACATACATACATACATACATACATGCATGCATGCATGCATGCATACATACATAAATACATACATACATACATACATACATACATACATACATACATACATACATACATACATACATACATACATACATACATACATACATACATTTATATATACATACATATATACATCTATCCATACATACAAATCAATGATCATGCAATCACACCTACCATTAACCCAAAGTCCCAGTCAGTCATGTACCCATTAATCAGACTTATATCCATTTTCCCAAGTACTGATTAGCCTTTCAATCCATCTATCCTTATATCAATCCATGTATCAATCCACCGATGTATACAGCAATCCATTGTCCATCAATTCATCAATCCTTCCAATCCATCGACTCATCCATCTATCCATTCATCCATCCATCCATATATCCGTCCATTCATTGATCCATCCATCCTGCATCCTTCCTTCCTCACATGTGCCGGTATATACATCAATCCGTCTAGACGACCAATCATTAATTGATCCTCAAATCTACATTTAAGTAGCATGTATGTTTATGTATGTATGTATGTATGTATGTATGTATGTATGTATGTATGTATGTATGTATGTATGTATGTATGTATGTATGTGTATGTATGTATGTATGTATGTATGTATGTATGTATGTATGTATGTATGTATGATGTATGTATGTATGTATGTATGTATGTATGTATGTATGTATGTATGTATGTATGTATGTAGTATTATGTATGTATGTATGTATGTATGTATGTGTGTGTGTGTGTGTGTGTGTGTATGTATGTATGTATGTATGTATGTATGTATGTATGTATGTATGTATGTATGTATGTATGTATGTATGTATGTATGTAGGTATGTAGGTAGGTGGGTATGTAGGTATGTAGGTAGGTAGGTAGGTAGGTAGGTAGTTAAATAGGTAGGAACGGATTGATGGATGGAGGGTTCAAAGAATGAATAGATGCATGCATGGATGCACCATTATATAAAAAATTGTAGGCATGCATGAACGAAAGTATTGATGGATCGATGGATAAACGAATGAGTAGATGGATGGAATGATGCATTGATAAATGTATAGTGAGAGATTTTCATGAATGGACGGAGGATGGACGAACGAACAGACGGACTATCGGACATACATACATACATACATACATACATACATACATACATACATACATACATACATACATACATTTATGCACTTATGAATCCGTCTAGCCGACCAACCATCCGTTCATACCATCTATACGTAGGTACCTACATCCGGCAGCGGCAGTCATTTGCCCGCATAAGTAACTTATATAAGTACAATCTCTCTACTTCTCTACGATTAGTTGCTGTAAGGCCCACGTGGGAAATCCAGCCACAGAACATAATTGTGAATACGGGACATGATGCACTCCTTGAATGCAGATTATCTTTGCATGGCAGTCAAGTGCCTCCTTCATGGCTTAAGATGTCAGATGATCGTGAACCAGTGTACATTTCATATGGCAAAAACGTGTATGACCCATGCTGCAGAATAGAAGGCAATGTGGATGAAGGGGAGTACAATCTGCTTATCCACAATGTGTCTGTCAGTGAAGTTGAACGGGAATGGCAGTGTGTTCACGTACAAGCCGACCCGCAAAGGCAAAATGCTACAATCACCGTAATTGGTAAGTACATCTGGGGATGGCAGTCAGGCCATTTTTGAAATGTGTTTGCATGAGTCTATAGTCTATGTACGATCTTACAGATGTCGACTTTCACAAGCAGGCTTCAATAAGTCAGAATAAAAACTTGACCGTTCCATGACCAATGATGAAATATGGGCAAACAACCTTTAGAGTGTTTGCTCTGGTAATATAGACGAAATCGAACCGAGACAGCACTGTGTCTGCTCAGTGTTTTATAGATTTTACTTTTTGTTCACTGATAAGTTGATAGCATAGTTTTCACACTATTTTACCTACTTGTCATGAAACTGACTTTTTGACGATAGGTTGTCTACAAAACAATGCACTGTATACGATGGTTGGTTTTGTCATCAGTACATTTTCAAGAAACTAGAATTTATGGCAGTATTACTGTCAGAATATGGGCTATTTAATTCATTATACTCTTGATTTAAGCACAGACAAGTTGTTGTTTTTTCTTCTCTGTAATTTAGTGTTTTTTTTCCAGGTGATCTTCCTTTTATTAATCAATCAAAGGGCATGAATTCAAACAAGAGAGATTGGCCAAAAAGGGAGATATGCCAGATGGTTTATTTATTTTTCTTTGATTGGGAAATAGTAAAATCGACCGGGGTCGTGACTTCGTTTTTGCCGTTGCGTTCTTTCCGCTTTTTTCTTATGTTTTATCAGCAAATCCGAGACAAATAGGCAAATACATATACTACATGAACAGGGACGTTTAAGGTCTCGTTACGATGATGGATACGTGGCGCTTTACTGACGTGAACAAGTTTGACCAAAGAGAACGGGAAGTTGTTGGTGGTTGTGTACGGCACTGAACCACGTACACCACGTTCACCTGCTTTATTGTCCCACTACATGTACGTCGTGTAACAAACAACTTGTAACCGTAGGATCTAAGCTAAACCATGCAAGGGTCAGTGTAGCATCCCGCCACAGTTCTTCCGTCACAAGACTCTGGTTTTGCTGAACTGCATGAGGTGTTATTGGAATGGACTTACAATTCGTACATGTGATACAGTTGTTGCTTCCAAAACTTGAATTTTCACCATGTATTTGCAATGTACGCTACCTTTTTAGGTTTAAGCGACCAATAAACGAACTCTTCACAAAGCCAACGATGTGTCTGTATTTCTAAGATCCCGACGTTGATCAATCGCTTGAGTGGGTATTTTGGTTGTCTATGGCTGGATGTCACAAATACAATATCATAGCATAATTATATATACTGGCCGCGAACATTTTTCATATTGTACATACCATACAGAGGTCAAACTTAATGAATGTATATTCTGACACGATATTTCGTCAGGAATCCGAAGTTATGTATCTCACTTTCTTCTTTCACTTCACCATGCCAAAAGCATATCAATATCAATGTCAATATCATATGATTTCAGTTGCCGTCGTAAATGCTGTGCGCTATCTACTATGACATATCGGCAATTTCACGGCCTCAGAGTCGTGAGATAGAAGCGGCGAAGGAAATTTGCAATTGTCTAGGGAAGAATACTCATTGATATTGATAAGACCAAGACTGTCGTTCGCATATTTTATTTTGTTACTCACAAACTACTTTGACAAGCGTATAAAACCTAGTCTACGATTATGAAAAGTCAAATAATTGGAAGTACTTAATTAAAACGGTGAAAAGGGAGTCAGTATGGGGGATAAGTAATTTGAATGGCAAGGGAAACGTTAAGAGAGTTCATATGAGCTCCACAAAACGATCTTATTGAGCTTAACAGATGATTTTTGTCAACAAAATTTCACAATACATAAGCTCATAAACATCCCCCGCACTATTTTGTTGGCTTAGGATGAATGATTTTACTTGTTATGACGGATACAATTATGCAATGTTGAGCTTAGAGGCGACAGAAAAGGGGACCTTGGCGACTGTTACAGAATCAAATTGCTTTTAATCATGAGGAGTCGCATGAGTTTTCGAAAAATGGCAATAACACTCTCGGTAGATCCGGCAACACCATCCAGTTATTTTTGTGTTTATACAATAAGAACATACAAAGTATTTGCAATAAGTTTATAGACTTTAACTTATGTTTGAGCGATTTACAATTTAAATGAATAAATAAATATAAAATAAAATTGTAAATAAAAATGTTAAGAACAATCGTGGAAGATGTCACAAAATTGACATTATGAAAAGTCCACCAATGACTAAGTGAATTAAGAATAAAACTGCACAAAATCGGCTGCTGAGTTATGAAGGGTCAATATTCTCTCACTAGCACTGATATCATTAGTTTGTCTGACGTTTCACACATCAGCGGCGGCCTTGTAAGAAGTGAGCTTTTGCGTGTCAATAGGTGTCACGCAATTCAAAAATTTTACACAATGTGCTATTGTGCCAGCATTGAAACGATGAAGGGGACTGTTAACTCAAAGAATAAAGAACAAAAAATGCGATGCAAGTGACATCCACGCCGCATCGCGTGGCGTCTCATCGGATTCACATTCCCTTTTCGATCCAGAAATTTCCACACCCGAATAACTAGAAATTATTAGATCGCACAACAAAAATCGACATGCATATGTATACTTTTGTGTAAATATTGAAAGAAATTAGTGCTGAAATGTTTAAGAAACAGCACCGGACATGCAAAAATTACATTTGATCACCCTCAGACATCCATATTTGATTGTTTGAAAAAAATTCATGTGCATGTTTGAGGCATAGTGCATTGTCCTTGTGCTAAGTTTGAATGAAATTGGTTTATATTAAAGATGCATAATGCCCACAGACATGAAAGAAAATGGCCACCTGGAAACCTTATTGGATCGTATCCCAAAACAAACTGATATGCATAATTATGTCCTCAATGAACGTATGGAACTCAATCTATAAGTCCCCGCCCGACTCCGTCGATGGCGGGGACTAATAAACGATAGCAACAAGAAACCTATACTAAGATCAAAACACACCGATATCCACATCTGGGGATGGACATGACAACTGTTCCCTATGGTGAAGCGCAGTGATGTAATTTACCCAGGCATTCACCATGCATTCGATAACATTTACGATATACATGTAAATAAACCATGCATACGGTTAGATCTATTTCGGCGTGCAAGGGAAAATACTTTATGTTGTCACACTCTCTTACCAGCGTCAGTGTGTAGTCATGTCACAAAACTGAACCATCTTCGGACTCGATTTAGCGAGAAGACGGATGCATTCTTGCAAAATTCGTGTACACTGTGTTTCATCGAAACTTCAGGTAGAGTCATAGTTTGCATTGACATCGAAAACGATCACAACATCAACATACGGAGGTAGCGTGCATGATTAATAGTATCATCCATTTTGAATGAGGCGAGATATGTAAATCTCATTAGTTACATTTGTTTACAGCTATGTACTTTATTTAATCAATAATGTACCCCCCTCCCAGTCCATAATTGACGAAAGCAAACTTTGCACTTAATAATGTACGAGGCTAAGTCGAGTACATTATTAAGTTCAAAGTTGGCTTTCGTCCATTACAGGCCGGGAAGAGGTACATTATTGCTATTATTTTATAGTTTTGGCGTTGCCAGTGATTTGTAGATGTAGAAAACGAATAAAATGAAATTTAAACTTGGTTTGAAGCCTGTGAGCGTCTTCCGGCATGATCGCGCCGAATAGGTATACTGTATACATTACAAGCGCACTCTCCATTGCACCGAACACGCACGTTCAACACAAAAAAATGAGCAGCACTTTCACTGTTCAATTTGGAAATAAAAAAAAGATGTATTTTCGAAGGAATGAAACGGAATACCATCCCTACCGTCTATATCCAACTTGAAAGTCAGCTTAATGTTAATGTTGCGAACATACAGCGAAACGAACAGCGATTTCAAATACATGTATTTTTGTCACCGTGAAAAAATTGTTCAAGGTGAATGAATCATGGGAAAAGGCAATATGATCAATTTTTCTTTTCGCAGTACCTGTTGCCGAAATAACCATAGAGAAATTACCGAAAGGAAACATATCGACAGCAAAGCCGGTATACGTCTGCGAAGCAAAGAGAGGGAAACCTGCTGCAATTATTACGTTGTTCAAAGACGGCAATCCTGTTGGTGAGGACGAAGTATGGTCGATGCAACGAGTAGTTGCTGCATGCAAAGACAAGACGGAAGACACCTTGGCCATATTTGTACCTAAAGTGACTGATGACGATGATGTGTCTGTTCTTTTTTGCCAAGCTATTCAAATACCTGGCAACATTCGCAAGAACAGTAAACACATATATGTAAATGGTAAGTACGTCTATTTTGGGTGATCATATATTTGCCTGAGTCAGCAAAACGCGCATGTGGTGTTTTTTTTACAAATCTTGATTTTCTCTTTCTTTCAGCTCTCGTCCTTTTGACATTCAATGTTCGGATTCTAACTGTCTATTCTTATCCTGGTAATTACAAGATAAAATAAGTCTTCTATGAACTACAAGAGATAATAATATGGCTCAATTCGCCTTCTTCATCTTGTCGATGCAGTTAAGGATTTGCGCGATCACAAAACATTACATTTGTACTAAGAAGGGCATCCAATTAATTAAGTATGATTAATTTTTTCGGAAATATATTAAAGAATATCTTTGAAGTCTCCCAATCACAGGATGATGATGATTTGCAAGAATTTTGCAGTTCTCCCTGTAACTTTGGATATGGACTCCTTCTCGGTATTTTGATAGCAGCCATTTCAGCCGTGTTAACCGTATGTGAGTATCTTCTTGAACGGCTAAAAGTGCATGATAAAGCAAGCTTTACCCATACATCAATTCGAGTTTTAAAGCTTTCGTGATATAGCTTGTCATCTTAGTCTTAACAGTTGATATCTTGACCGTGGATTAAAATATAAACAACAATTTTATACAGAGGGAGGCTTTAAATATTTTTGCCAAACTAACAAGTAGTAATGGCGGTGGTATAGTCCACACATCTCGCGAGATTTGTGTCCTCTCGTGTAGCGCGAGAGTTGAGAACTGTCATGCTTCTAGGGGGTTATATGGAGGTCATGACCTTAGAAAAGACCCCTAGTATGCAAAATGAAATTAGCGAGTCCCTCTCATTGGTCCGTTTAAATACCGCAAAGGATATTGGGATGGCCATACCCTTTCCTGATTGGTTAACTGGTTTATATATGCAAAACAAGAGTATATAAGTAGCAAGAGGGCCAGCTGAGGGCCAATTCAGCTCAGGCGTTCATCCAAACAACAACAACAGCTCAACTATTCAAGCTATGGCTACTCCTATACTATCACCAAGACTACTGGAAGAGGGATGGCGCAAGTGTTATTCAGTGAAGGCTGAACGTCCGTATTACTTTAATGTAAAGACCAACACCAGCGTCTGGACAATGCCAACAGTCTCTGACCAAGATGAGAGGTTTGCTGATGTTCCTGGGAGGAAGATCCCCGACTTGCCAGAGCCTACTCAGGAAGTGCTAATGCCTGATCAGACTCAGTCCAGTCAGTCATCAGTTGCTGCTTTGGTCCCTCAACTTTCCAAGCCTGGCACAACTAGTCAAGCAGGTGAGAGACAATTTAGATTTTTTCTGTGTGACACAGAGACATCAGCTCTGATTGTGAGTGTGCAGATGTACAAGGGAAATGTGTACATTGGAATACGTGAATTCTTCAAGAAACCCGACAATGGAGAACTGATACCAACAAAGAAGGGAATCAATTTGAATTTGGTTCAGCGGAATCGGCTGAAATGTATCATGCAGAGTATTGATGATGCTGCCAAGACACTGACATGAAATTGACCTGGAACTCACAGACCCGTCTTTCATCCTTTTTTCAGAGTCTTCCTTCAGCGATATGCCAAATGACTTGGACAGGAAAGTGGCAAGGAGAGTGGCCGAATATGTCTATGCAAAGTTCATCCTGGACCAAGTCATCATCAATCAAAACTGTGAGGGTTGCAGGGAAGATGACCCATCACAGAAAGATCATGAGTGCCTGTACTATGGCGATGCCCCTGCAGGTCAATGGGAAGCGATCATCAAATACTTTAACAAATGCTGCCAAGCAAGTCAACATGTTGGTTTTGCAGAAGTCTGTTCTAGCCATGGCTAAACTGTGTTACATCACCCTGGATCATAATGTTCCCCTCGAAATACTCGATCTTGATGATCTCTTGGAGTTGCTGTACTACCGCTGGAGTGAAGACCCTGAAAGCTGTTTTGAAGCTTTATGTGACAGTCTGTCTATTTAAGGAATGGTTTTGTGCAGGACATGATTACCGCAGTTTGTTCAAAATTTGGTTCTGCAAGCAATTAATCACTTCGATTTCCTTCACTTTAATTTTTTTTTTTTCGGACTTTACAAGTTTGCCAAGGACATTGAGAGACACTTGCAATAAAAAAAGGTGTTGTGTTTCATGTTTTTTTGCCTTGTTAAATTTTGTTAACTTTGAGAAATTAAAATTTACTGTTAATGTTTAAAATGAAAATCAAGAACTTGTCCGTCTATACTCTTTGTATGATTGTTTTGATGAATGAGTATGTTTAATTGCCCCTCCCCCTTTATGGCCCCTCATCTCTGAGAAAAAAAATCAGACGCAGATGCTTGGTATTTTCCAATTGAACAAGTTTGAAAATTTATTGAACACCAACAGGAAAGCCAACACAAGAACTAGTAACAATGTAATGAATATGACTTCTAAGTCAAACGAGTCCGTAAAAACGTTAACATCATAAATGTCAAAATCAACACCAGTCAATTTTTCAATGAAATCATTAATGAGAAAGTCATTAAAAGTCAAGTCCTCAGTAAACTGCATCACAATGTTCGACATGGACCATCCCCGGCAACGATATAGCAGACAGTGAAGGACGTATTGTCCACACACTGAAGAAAGAGGTCACTGGAGCATTTTTCTGTTATAGATCCAGTCGAGAAAGTTCCTGCTCAGGAATGCCTTGAAAGGTGTCCTGTTAGGTGGACGTCCGTACAAATCGAAATATTCCCCATGGTGCTATCGGCAAAGTAGAAAGCCACCCAGTGTTTCCCTGGTTGAGTACTGGGTCCACATTGGCCACAAATGCAGCAGGATAGGACTTTAGTCTGGTCATAGGCAGTCGGTCTGATGGTTTCACCCCGGCAAAAGATGATGCAGTGTGTCGATCTGTACTCAAGATCTCTTTCAACTTTAACGTGTCCATCGTTCACTGGAGTCAAGAATGAACTTTAGTAATCAAAAAAGACGTTGCGGTCTCTGTCGATTTCAATGATGTTATCCAGTTCGCCATACACGAGTAAATTCACAGTATTTGGCAGGGCTTGTCTGAACTGCAGTTCGATGCCCAGGTTGCCTTCTTTGACTAGGTTCAAATGTCCTCCGTCAGCAGACAAGTCCGGTGTGAGATCAAATGCAAATAGTGTAAATCCATTGTCGTATTCATAGCGTTTGATGTTGATTCCTTCATCCCTGCCTATTTTATTCGTCCCTGTAAACAGGAATAGTAGGCCATGATGAATGATTGACCACCTGCTTTGGTGAAGTCCAGTTTCAGGGGTTTGCTCGGAACTTGTTTTCCACCCACATTAAGGACCAGCGATGTCATGCTGTAATGTTTGAAGTTGAAAGGATTTTTCTTGTATGAACCATAGAAGGCATCGTTGTCCACCAGACCCAAGACCACACGTTTAGGTAGCTGTCCCAGAAAGATGTGGTCTTTGTTGAAGGACATGGTGCCTCCAGGAATAGACAGAACCTTCATCACACAACGATGTATGGGATACTTGGACAGTCCCAGCTTTAAAGCTTCTGCATGGCCCAGCTGTACCGATGGACTGAGTTTTATTTTCCTGACCAGTAGTGTGGCTTCGGTGACTACAGCTTTGAAGCCTGGATTTTCTGCAGAGCTCACAAGGGAGAAGGCATTCTTGCTTCTATTGAGTTTGAGACGTAATTCGACACCATTCATTAGATACTTGGGCTGAAAGAAGAGATCCGAATGGATGGGTCCTACCATATCGACAACTTGACTGCCAGACGTGAAGGCATATTGGTTTTTCAGTCCCTTGTTCACTTCTCCACCTTCTTTAGTGGGGTTCACTTCATCCATTTTCAAGTGATAGTCCTTGAAGAATAGGGCTGAAGCAATATGGCCTCCTCACCATAATTCAACAAGGTCTCCAACATCGCTCGGTAGGGGTAAGTAGGGGAAGGGTTGGATATCATTTTGCCATTGAGGTGTACATCCACCTGGCTGAACAGTGAATGGAGCCACAAGTTGACGGGACCCACTGCTGCATCTTCACTGCGGTTAGTACCATCAACTTTTGTAATCTTGGCCTTGATCAGAAGGAGTGTTGAGGACAGAGTGATGTAGTCCTCCCCTGAACCCGAAATCACAAATTCGATGGGTCCCGATTCCACAATGTGGGTCAGGGGATGCACTTCTTCCCATTGCCCCTCTTCCACCCTGGTCTGCATTGGAGGAACTGTGAACAAGTCAAGTTCACTCTTGGTACACTCGCAGGAGTGTTCTTGAAGAAATGCCATTTAGTAAAAATGTCAGGAGATCTTCTCTTTCGCTTGGCTTTGAGGAAATGACTCTTCGTTTCAGAGTTTTACATTTTATACTGCCGCTAGGGGAACTGAACATCTGGAACCCCTGCCTGTCATCAACTGTTCCCGGCTTCCACCAACCGTCGTTTTGCCATGTGCTTGATGTTACGTCCACTGAGTGCATCACCTGCAATGTTGAGTCCCGTTTTCAACATCTGTCTCCCTAAGACTTTGGCACCTTGTTTGAGCAGTGGTGTGGCTGCACGGAAGAGGCCTCCCAAAATACCACCAAAACGTATCCTCTCTGCACGGCTGCCCCCTGGAACGATGCTCCATTTCCCACCTGATCCAAATAAAACTTCTTGTATGTGGCCGGGTTGCTTTCATAGATTTTACGTCTATACGGCATGGTTCAGGCTACAATAGTGTAGGGAGTCGTTTTCTGAAGGCTAGTGTCCTGATCACTTTCCCACCTTGAAATTTCACTTTCTGACCTGTATCGTCTCTTATGTAGACTTCTACGGTATTAAATTCGCGGTTTCTCAGGGGAAGAAATTATGGCGTGTGGAAGGTACAGTTGATCATCTGTCCATGGATCCCTTCCACATTTTCTATTCTCAACAGGGGTGCAAAGGTATCTCCCACCAACTGGTCGTCCACTAGGTCGCAATACACATACAGAGAAGAGAGGTTTCGAACACTGAACATGAAAGATGCATCGTTCTTCTGCCTCAAGATGGTATTGGGATAAAATACCATGATTTCAGCCAGACCTGGTAGAAAGTAGAGGCTGGTACCCTCACTCACATCAGCGGTTACTTTCCTAGACACCGGGTCGAAAGTCAACTGGATGTTGTAAGGTAAACCTTGCTCTTTCAGAGTGGTCAGTATACTTCCAAAATCATCGTAGTAACCTGCAGGTATTTTGACAAGTGTTTTTCTATGGTCTTGAATTTTGTATGCCAGCAAGTTTCTGCCCTCGACCACGTTGTACCAAGAGAAAGGGTAGTATATGTCCATCAAGACCAAGCCCAGTTGCCCCGCAGAGAAATGTGTTTGGGTAATTTCACAGTGTAGCCTGTCACTGCATTGTCTTGGAAAATGTCCATGGATGCATTGCTCGGCAGCAACATACAAAATCGATGTTCAACCATGATGAACTTTGGGATCAGACTTTGATTATCCAGACAGAGTCATCCCTCTTATAGTTTTGCCAGATCCCTGCCCCAACTATTGAATTTGGATGGCCAACCATACCACTTGACCAGATTTTCAGTCTTGCCCTTTCTCTTTCTTGTTTTGAGTATTTTTTACACTCTTAAGACACCGTCCTCTTTCTTGACGACTTTTTGTAGTTCTTGTTCATAGAAAGTACCTTCTAATTCCTCCACATCAAAATCTTTCAGCTTGTAAAGAGGTGGCCGATTGGAGATACTTCTCGACACAGTGAAGATTTGTTCTGTCCAATTTGGCAGATAACCTTTCTTGAACATACGTTTAGTTTTGCTGATTCTCACTTGTTCTCCCACACTGAATTTCAATTTCACAGTTTTCTGTTCATGGTCACTGTACAGAGTGTCCCACACCTCTTTTTCATTTGTCTTGTTAACAGACGCCGGTTTTCTGTTAATGATGCGATGCCAAGTGTTGTTGTAAGATTGCATTAGCTGAGGAAGAACTGATAGGTAACTTAGGGTGTTATTTCTGGTAACCACATTTTACGACAGGGTATGATTGAAACGCTCAACCAGAGAAGCTTTCGTTTCATTTCCGGTGGTGAAAAATTGAATGTCTTCACTCTTCAGAAATTTCTGACATAGGTGGTTTACGAATTCTTTGCCTTGATCCGTTTGCAGTTTTACTGTTTCGTCCAATCTTCAAAATCTGGTCAAACGCTGCTACCAAAGTCGCCCCTCATTTGTCTTTCAAGGGAATGGCCCAGGCATACTTGGATAAAATGTTGATGCAGGTGAGGATGTATCGGAACCCTGAATTGCATTTTGCTAGTGAACTGACATCAGCAAGGTCAGCTTGCCACTGTAGATCCATTCCACCGACAATTACTTTAGCCCTTGGAAACTTCCTCCTCACCGGTTTGTGTAATGTGTAAGTGTCCTGATGTTGCATCCATTCTCTCACTTTTTGACGGGTGGTCTTTATTCCCTTCTCTTTTGCAGCACGGTAAACAGCATCGACTCCTCCAAAACTTGCGGAATGACTTGGATCGTAATACACCTGGCTTAGGTGCTGATCCAAGTCCATCAATTTGGTCACAGGTTTCATGTTTGATGACTATGGATCCAGAACAGCAAGCACAGAGGCACCTCACCCGTTTGAGGACATCGCCAAGGGATAGAGAAGGTGGACAACACTCCATGACAGAGGTCTCCTTTGGAATGACTATCATCAAATTGTAGAGTGATGTTTTAAAAGTTGAGCCAATTCCCTGTCATGGATGGTCGATGTCATGGTCTTGCAGCAGTTGAAATGACAGGACGTATCTCCCTCCTTGTCTTTTTCTTTTTAGCAGATGATTGTCCAGCAAATACTTCATGATCACCTTCTTCATCATCTCTTGGATGAAACAATCCTTTTGATTTTCGCTGAGACTGAATCCAGTTCCATCTTTCCTTGTTGCCAATCAGATCTTGTGGTACATTCATGTCAGACAGCACTTGGGCAAATTGTTGCCACCCTCTAGGAGTGAAGGTTTTCCTCCGACGTAAGGTGTCGTTGATGAGGTCTACCATATGAGTTCCAGGTAAGGGATTGCCATCGTACATTAATTCCCCTTTCTCATTCCAATCCATGGAGTCATACTGTTTCACTTTCTGAAGGAGCAAGTGTGCTTTTCGTCAGAGAGATTTTTGCACACCTTCCATAACATCCTGCTCCTCACTATCCAACGGATTTGGCTTGTCAGTGACTTCCTCTTCTGTGCCCTTATCTAAAGGAGACCCTGAAGAAGACACAGCTGTTGTGGTACCCCTTGAAGTGTCAGAGGGGAGGATGCTGATTTTAACAGGTTCCTTCCTTTTATCAATGTAAGCCCTGTACTCTTGAAGAGTCTGTTGGTACAGTTTTGCCTTTTCATCATCAGTGATGTCTGTTCTTTCCAAGATTTGTTGCATCTCCCTATCTGGAGAGGACAGCATCTTCGTCATGGGGTTGTTGTTTGATTCTGCTGTAGTTGTATTGCATCTAGTAATTCCTGTGGCACAAGAGCCATCTTCTTGGCATGTTCCATGGGCATGGTGACAATTCACTTAAAGAGGAGACTTCCAAACACAGACAGCACAGGCCCCAGGACGGCTGAGAGAAATCCACCCTTTTGCACAAGTATCTTCTTCTTCTTTGATGTAGAAACCTTTTTATTTGACAGTGTGCGAAGATGATGTTTGTATTTGCTCAATTTCTTCTTTTGAGCAGATGACAATGGAACACTCCCCGAAGAATGTTCAAACAACATTCACAGAGGCAATGGATTAAGTCGTTACTGGCTCCCTCGATGATCCCCCTCTGTTGCTTTGGATTGCCCTTGGCTAACACAGAGAGAAAATGAGCATGTTTTCTCATTCGCTGAGACATGATGAAATGATTGAATTTCATCTCATCATGTCTATTTTTGTTTTCCTGATGTACACAAAGGCAGTCTCTCCTGGAAAGATGTAAGTGCGTAGGCGAAGGACTTCCGGTGTGTTGGGTTTCTGGTCAATGAGGAGATAACCATAGGGTTCACGGGAGGCATCGGTAAAAGCTTCTTGGATGAAACGAGTGTGTCCTGGGTACATCTGTTTGGCTAAGTGAGTGATCTTTGATCCGTCTCTTGGATTTTTAAACAAGACCAGATAATGTGAATTCAGACTCATGGTTCGAGTATCTCTGCCTTGATGAAACAGATTTTAAAAGATACGCATGACAGAGAGATTATGATGATGAAAACCTTTGGTGAACAGATTGGTAATTCTCTTGTCATTTCCAGTTTCTGACATCAGATCATCAATAATCAATAAGTTGGATTGGTGAGGGGAAAACGTACTATCCAACTCTTCAGGAATGCCTTCAACAAAATGAATGCTAGGGATAAGGGCAGCCAGTTCCGTATAGGCAGGTTGGTATTCTCCATAGCACCAGACAATACGCTCAGGAGATGGAAAAATCAGTTTCCCGTTCCTTCAGCAGTCGTTTGACGAATTCGGTTTTGCCAGACTGTGTGGGTCCACATATGAGAGCAGTGAATGGATGTTGTAGTCTTGCATCCATGATTGACTTGATTGATGTTGTTCAGACAGTAGACGAACGATTCGTATCAACTGGCACATCAATTGATGAGTGTCAGATTGTCTGGCCAGTTTTAAAAATCTGTGTCTTTCAACTTTATCTTCAATATTATGCACTTGTGTGAGATGATTTGCCAGTCTTACGAGATGTTTTGCATGACAACCAGGGTAAGGACAGTTCTTTTGCATTCGTGGCATGGTATACCAAGTTGACAGTGTGCGAAATTAACATAGGTCCGACGGTCCTAGACCGACAGATTTCTCGTTGGGCCGAAAGTTTTTAGCAACATGTCGGTCCATATGACCGACTGGAATTTAGAATAAATGATGAAAACTTCTCCATCAAGACCTGTAACAGATGCAGATGATGACTGACTTTGAATCATATCAGACTTGAATGTCATGCGCCTATATCAATGTTTTCCACCGAGGGAGTGCGGGGCAACAGGGTTGATCGCACTTCATGTCCTGGTAGTGGGGAATTCGATCGCTATGGTACGCCAAACTGAAGGGGGGTTGTCGCAACATAGTAATTTTTTGTTTTGCGACATTTTACAATTACGAATAGTCTATATCACTTCACTAGTTCCACACTCCAACCTGTTCGGAATTTATAATACAGCCCTTCATTTTATCAAACTGACTCTGTTTTCTTTGCTTTGATTTTCAATTGAAGCGTTCAAAATATAAACGGTTCATAGAGGAGTTTAATATGCTGCTGCAGCAAGATTTCATTGGACAAATACTAATGACAAACTCTGCTCTCATTTTGCTATCGAGATTGAGCGTATAGAAAATTGCAGACAACATGAATGGCACACACCACTCGCGGAAATGAATGCATGATTTCTGATCGAAAAATTTTGCCTGAGCGATTGCCAGGTCTCATTGTCCTTTGAAAGCTTAAAGTTATTAAAATGACTCTGAAAAGTTTGACAGACACTCGATACTGCTGAAAACCATCGCGACAAGATCAGTTCATGACACTGTAAAATCTTAAAAGACGTAATTTTTTGCGATATTTAGGCCTAAACCCAACGATGACGGTGAGTTTTGCATGCCGGTATACAAATATATCACATGGTGTAGTGTACAATTGTACACAGCCACGTAGAGAACATCATCCCCCATAGTCGTGAGAGACAAACTCTCGCTTTCACATCTATATGTAGCCAGTGCATGAGCCTGTATTCCCCGACCCCTGGGTGTTTGACATCATTTTATTGTCCGAGAGTGGGGGATTTGACATGGCTAGAAAAAGTTGTCAAATTCTCCTGTTAGTCCCATAGTCCCCCATGGTGGAAAACATTGATAAATGCATGCGCATGACAGTGGGGAAGATGAGGGCTGTGATCTTTTTCAGATTCCAGATCATGTAGATGAATGATTCATGATCATTCACTTACACTATTCTGCAAGCTATGTAAACAATAGTCTTTTGGAGTGAATACTTGCTGACTCTAGAGATAAAAGGACATGAAAAATTAAAGATTACAACATTCAAAGGCATAGTATTGGTGGAGAGAGTGTTGACTTTAATGGTAATACAGGTCGTTAACAACTGCATTTATTGAGGACGGCAGTTTTCTGTAAGGACCTGAAGCTTTGGCTTAGTGCAGGCCCTTATGACCTGAAGCTATTTTCTCATAATTTCGCACACTGCAAGTTGACCAACTTGATCTTCTCTGTGATGGGACTTTTCGGTTGATTTCCTTTCAGTCAATCTCTCCACTCAGATCGATGCTTTCATAACATGAGACTGGCTTCCTTTTGAAAAATTATCATAGATGATGTATGGCAGCACACACAAATACAGGAAGAACATAGGATTGGAGAAATCTCGATGCAGTATCAAGAGTGTTTGCAGAATGAGACCCATCACGCCAAATGAGTGTTAGGCTGAAATAGTACAAACTTATACAGGAAAACTTAAGGATGTTCTCATTTCTTGACAGAGGGAGGGCAAAAAAAGGCCCGAGGGGCAAGATGGCCTCAAAGTGTTTGTAGGGGGTGTTATGCCCAAACGAAGTGTGATGTAACTCATTGACCAAGAGCAATCTTCTTCGGTGGCCCTCGGTGCAGTGGGGCCCACTTTTTGGCCTTTGAGTGAAGTCTTGTGAAAAGACTACACACACATACAACATACATACATGTTTACGCATCCAGCTAATGTTTATACACAAACATCAACAAATAAATTTAAACCAGCCTCTGAATTTTTTTTAAATTAACAAAGTTGATTTGCGTTTATTACATTCCTTGACAAAAAAAGGTTTAACCATAATTGTTTTGTTTTTGTTTGTTGACATACAACATACAAAAAGACTTGGAAAGATGAAAGTTGAAATCTACAGATAATTCTGTTGAAAGAAAAAAATGAACAAACTGTTGGTCTGTCGTCTTCAATATTTAAAATTTAAAGGGGAAAAAATGTACCTTCTTGTCTCTTTTCTTGCATTTACAAATTCTCCAAATATCAAATACATACATTCCAAGACTTTGAAAGTGAATGAATTATACAACTCTAACAAATAGAATGATCAGAATACCATTGCCACAAAACTGATCAGGAAGATTTCAATTTTGTTTTTGCAATTTATCCAATTAAATTGTGAAAACAGCTTCACCAAAATTATTTACATACAACTTGATAACTTGAATTTAATTTTCTTTGAATGATATCAACAAAGCCTATTGTTTTACAATTATAATTACCGTGCCTTATTCTTTCTTACGAAGTATTGGAAACTGTTTGATTGACAAAGAGGGGTGGGAGAGGAAAATATGAAGAAAAGCATTTGCCAAACATTTGTTGGCATCCCTCAATTGATGTTTCTCGATTATTATTTTTTTTTTTTTGAGGGGGTGTTTCATTGACAAAGTACAGTTTTAGTACCCATAGGGAAGGGTTTGTAATTTTCAATCAATGCTCTCTTATCATAAACTAGGGCATATTTTTTACTTTCACTTTTGTGACAACATCACATCCAACACGTCGGTCATTCACGGTGATGGTTGATGATGGGCAAGTGGTGACCAGACGAGTGATGGCATCAAAGTTGATGTTTAAACTGTTGCAGTAATTTAAGGTGATCCCTCTGACTTTACAAAGAGTGCGGTTTCCCTTCCTGTCGGGCTGTGCTAGACAGAAGGCAAAGTTTTTGGCTCCACCGGACACAAACTTGGTAATGTAATTGCCTGGAGGTTCAAGTTCGCTGGTGAGATCTCCTAAGTAGTCACCCAGAGGTGGTTCATACATGTCTGACTTGCTGACAAAGATGAGAGAATCAGTATCAAAGTACAAGACACGCTCATCAATGGCTACAAGAAGAAGATCATACAACTTCAGGCGGGCATAGGCTGTGGTGAATGCTGCAATGACAATATTTGTATTAACGGCACCTTCAACAAATTCATCCCAAAGTGAATGTTGTACAGCGACCATGTTATCGTTGACAAAAGACAAGTTGTTGACAGTGTGTTGCTCACTCTTGAGTAACCGGAAGAGTTCTGCAGGTTCTTGGATGTACTGAAGCTGTGGAAAGTTGTTACGTTGAGCAAACTTGCCCCACATGGAATTCAGCATCAGTTTTGCCAATGCCCGCTGACCTGGATTTCGATGAATCTTAGTCTTGTCAAGTAGGATACCTTCTCTCTCATGGTACTCACGGATGTATCGGTCTTGGTCATCTTCTGTCTGACACCATGAAGGCCAACCACTGCTCTCTTGTTTCAACTTTAAGAAGGTATTGATGTAATCGGTGAAGAGCCCACCTTGTTGTGACTCTGTGTTGTACTCTTCACTTTCTCTGTAGTGCCACACCTCAAACACTTTGATGACGTTGTACCCCTTCTCCACAGCTTTTGCTAACTCTGGTGTTGTCCAAGTTCCTACAAAGGATCGTTGGTCATCGCTATGTTCACACGATGCCTGCTGTTTGGTAACTGCACAGCTTCTGCAAAGGGGAAACATCAGTTTCTTATCCACTCTGAGGGGGAGAACAGGAAAGTAAAGTTGCCTCGGTGGCAACACTCGACATTTGGCAACACCAAAGTACCACTGAACAGGCAGTATGATGTTCTTGTGCGGACTTCCGGATGCTTGATGGGGTACTTACAGTACTTGTTGACATAAGGGTAGAGGCTTGTGAAATCGACATAGTGAATCTCTTTTTATCCTCACACTCATGGTAAAGCTCGTTGCATTGGTTCTACCACCATAGAAGGCATCCCGTGGATAAAGAGGCTCCTGTAGATCAAGTGACTTGATGAATTCTTGCAGGTCTTGGTTTTCGCGAATATCTCTCTTAAAGTCACATTCCCACATTTCGATCACATTGAAGCCATTGGTGCGTAGAAATCGCATCTTGTCGAGGGTACATTGGTAGAGATCACCCATGGTCTTCTCTAGTTTGGTGTTGACGATATCATCGTCTTCGTAACATCGCGAACAACCATGGTAGTAGAAACCATGCATCTCACAAGCAGTGTTGTTTGCTTCATCATACCCATCTAGCCAATATCGATCAATTTTCTTCTCACCCCCGTTGTATACATGTTGAATGTTGACATTCTTCTTATATGCAAGCCACTCCAACCACTGCAATGCAATGACAGATTGATTTCGTCGGTGGATGTAGCCGTGATCTGGAATGATCCCGATGGTATCTTTCTTGAGAAAATTCCTGCGTAGAACAACATTGCAGGCTGATGCGATGGTCACACAATCCCTGAATGGATCCACACCATTCTGTTGTTTGAACATATCTTGAAATTTCAAACAACTCCTCCTTAAGATGTCTACATCGCTTCTACAGTAGTTCTCAAGTTCTTGTTTCAGGTTGAAAGGATGATTTTTCGATCGCTCTTCTTCGTACCATCTCAGGAATTTTTCTCTCTGATGTTGTTTCATACCATCAGGACCGTAGTATTGCGCATGTGGGAGAGGACCGATGTATTCTTGGTTCTCCGCTGTGTTGAAGAAATGGGGAAAGTAACCTTTGTGCATTTCAGCCAGTTCAAACATGTCGGGAAGTTGAGCCGAAGCCACAGGGAGGAAATTGTAGGAGTCTATGAATTTAATGTTTAAACTGGGGATGAAAATGTGGATGATTTTGGTTCCATTGATGATGACTTCAGGTTGAACATTATTCTCATGGCAGTACTGCAAAATGAACTGACCATATCGTATCCTTGAAGATTGTGTGCTATGAAAGTGCCGGGGGAGTTTTCTTCAGAAAGTGCCCAAACACAGAATTATTGTTTAGTGTTAGGACCATGGAAAACTTGCTCTGAGCAAGACTCAGACTGGACGATGCAAAAAATTCGGGACATGGACTCCACCATCTTGGGTACATTCAAAGTCGAAGAAATAATACTTTATTTCTTCTTCACTATCTTCTTCATCATCTTCTTGGACTTCGAAGTCGAACACATCACCCTGATCATCACTGTTATCCACTGCACCAGTCGTCTTCTTCTTTTTCTTGCGAATAGGCTGGATAAAACACAAGTGGTCACTGTTTTCGTATTGTTTGCAGACCTGCAGTATTTCTCACCACAACGATGTTTCTTCTTTTTACTTCTCTTTTCCCAATTGATGGTTACGCCACACAACTTGCAACGACGGATGACCTGACATACAGTGTTTACAGCATGACCACTTGTTGCATTGTGATTGTTGAAACACTGTTGACCAAGAAAGTAACGATGACAGTCTTTACAGTAGATTTTATCATCAGTAGGCGGACAGATGGAGGGAGTACGGCAATATTTGCAGAAAACTTCACAAACATGTTCATGCTTGTATTCGTATGCTGTATTGCAGTTGTGACAATAGTGGGCTTTCTTTAAAAATGCAGGCATCGACGTCACCACATCATAGTGGTTGTCATGATGGTACAAGTATATGTTGGGTTCTGCAGTGTCACGTCCCTGATAAATAAATGTACCAGATTTCTCATCAGAAATGACATGGATCCTGTATAATGGTACGGCAGCTTGCAACTTGTCGAGTTCTTCATTTCCACATGGCCCGGGTGGAATACCTGCCTGAGTGATGAGTTCAGCTGCACGTCTTGTCTGTGCCTGCTGTCCCCTTCGTACTGAGTCCCATTCAGGATCACTGTTGCGATTGATGTGAGCAATTGCTGTCACTATTGCCCTTGCACAGCACAGTTCATCGGTGTTAGCAATACGGATAACACTCCTCATCAATCGGAGTCGACGGGCAATGTTGACAGGTCTCCTTCTCCAATCCTTTCCTACCCATTGAGGCATGTGTACATGAATGAAGTTGATGTAGATGTTTTCATCAGGAGTGAACTCTTCGTATGATTGCAGCACCCGTTCAATTTCACCCAATACCCTGTTGACTGTAAGCTCTTGCACAGGTGAGAAAGGTAACCAAATTTGATAGGGAAGTGATGGACTTTCCGGTGTAATTCGCACACGGTCTCTTTCAGGGATGCCATTAGTCAGCCTGTCGAGGATGCTTTGAAAGACGTCTTGTAGTACTGACATGACTTATATGAAGCCACGAAATGGTTTAATATCATTGAATTTGATTTTATAATCATGGGCTAAAGCATTGAATTTTTGTACTTGACGTTCTCGGACGCGTGTGATTTGATAGTACTCAGCCCCGACATCTTCATCTGCTGGCGAGTCATCTGGTGGCATGTCATCTGTTGACCCTGACCAATTTGACTTATTGGATGTGATGGAGATGATGATGATGATGATGATGATGAAGTGGTGGTTGAACTTTGTGAGGAAGGAGGGCAACGGCTATTTGCAATAAGAATCTGCCATTTTGCATTGAATTCTTGGGTATTCATGGGGGTGGGAGAATCCTTTGAATTTTCACTATCATCAGTATTTAAGGGGGAATGGGGAGTATATTGATTGATTAGAGTTTGTAATTTGTCATTGAAACTTTGAGTGCCTAAATAATTACTGTCATAACTACTACAACTACTACTACTACTACTATCGTGTGAAGAATCTGAGTTCAAATTGCTACAGCTGTTTTCTTCACTACTACTACTACTACTACTACTACTACTACTACTACTACTACTACTACTACTACTACTACTACTACTACTACCGCGTGACGGATCTGAGTTCACATTGCTGCAGCTGTTTTCTTCACTATCACCAATTTCTTCACCCCAAGGAAAATCCCATGTACTCTTCACCATCATTACATTTTCTCAGCCTGATATATTGCTTCTTTGGTTGCTGTGCTCTTTGCCTAAAATGAAGGGACAAAAAAAATTGCTTCATTTACTCCCACAGAAATACCATAATGAAAATAATACTAATAATAACCTAAAAAAATAAACGTCATCACGATAATCAAAATATGTGTGTGTGCTTGCTTTTACTTTCTTTTGTCAGAGACAAATATTGACCTCTTATCATATATGATGAAGTTAACTGAGTATTTGCTATGTATTACCTTAAAAAATGTGAAAATATTGTATATTACATAATTAATTTATTATGCTGTTCTTTGTCCCGTCCTTCATCATCATGATCACTCTCAGAGGCAGTGTTGTCCTTATAAGAATAAAATCAACAAATAAATATTTAAAAGGTAAAACAACCCATATTCTTATTTTTAACACAGAGAAAAGTTTGATAAAATATATAAATATATATATATATTCCATTCAAGGGGGGGTGTTTCATAAAACACAAAATATAGTAGCTGAATTCAACACAAAATACAGGCCAGAACAGTTGGCACTCATGTATACTGTGCAATGCGTATAACAAACCCATAGTAAAACAACCCATATTCTTATTTTTTAACACAGAGAAAGTTTTAGAAAATAAAAAAAAAATATTCCATTCAAAGGGGGTAGGGAGGAGGGTTGTGTTGTGTTTCATAAAACACTAAATATACAAGCTGAGTTCAACACAAAATACTGGCCAGAACTGTTGGCACTATACACTCATGTATACTGTGCACTGCCTATATAAATCTGTATACCTTCATATTCAGCACAGTAGCTCACAGACTGAAGAATTTGTAAATCTGTGTTTGTCAATTTTGCAAAGTCCTGCATCGATGCGTCATTTACTTTACTGAAGTGAACACAAAATTCATTAAAATTTTATAGCGGTAGAGGCTATACTTTGATTGCACAGATCAACAAAAAATATGTCACAAAGCTATAAACCTCCTCAGGACAATTGGCCGGATATCGCGATTGCATTTACATGACCACTTCCAATGCACAAAATAAATCGCCAAATAATACACACTGTGTTTTTGTTGTTTTTTTTCTTTCTTTAAAATGCATTTAGTTTGTCGATTAAACCTCCCTTTCTCCACAACGCAAAAAGCAATCATTTTCCCCTTCCGTAAATTGCTGGTTTATATCTCACGCCGATCTTTTCATTTAGTTTCATTGTTTGTTTACATGCGAGGGGGTTCCCCTAGATTTGTTTGCTCTCAGGTCAGACTCAAGCGACGAACCAGCAGAGAGCTTGCTTGTGCAGTTGGCAGTAGAAACAATAGGTGGAATTTTCCTTTTCACGCACACGACCTCTGACCCTGACTGTCAATCAAATCAAAATGCTACAATGTTCCTATACCTTTTGATCACGGGTGCACGACTGAAGAACATGACCTAATTACTGCAAAAGGTTGTGACGAGTAGAAAGGAAAGATCGTTGACCTTATTCAGTCGACTTCATTGATCACGCACACGGCCAGAAAGTGCATGCACCTTGCAAGTCACCTATTGTTTACATGTTCTGAGCAAGGCAATGGCTACAAATGCAATCCTACTTTATGGCCTCAGCGATTTTTGAATTTCATTCTTTGTCTTTCTTTAGTGAACAACTTTTTTTGTTGAACGGGGGAAATCTCAGCCAAATAGTACAACATATATCTCATGACAAATAGTACATCATAAATATTACTCACATCACAGTTCCCGTACGGCCAATGAGACATGGGTTGCTGATTTTGAGTTGCTCTGTGGAGCTGTAGCTGTGAAGTCAGCCTATCCTGCAGAGAAAAGAACACAAAATATGTAAAACACACTTATCGGGGGGGGGGGGCTGGATCATTGATTTAGGTCATGTTTTCAATTACAGGTTCAAACTTCACTTTGACCTTTTTATCATTTATTTTGTTTACATCCGTTTCTTTTTCTTTGCTGCTCGGCTGGGGTTGCGGAGAGCAGATAGCAAACTATACAACAAAGGGCGTGCAGACATTTTCACCCCAGCACAAGCTCTGACTGTCAATAAAAAAAATTGTTACATTGTTTCAACATCTTTCGATCACGATCTTAGCCGTCGATTGAATTGATCACGCACCAAGCTAATCACACAAACTAGCACAGGCAGAGAGTGCATGCACCTTGCATGTCACGTATTGTTTACATGTTTCGAAAATAGTTACTGAGGAGAAATTCCAGCATCGGTAATGTTGACTTTGACTCATGTTTTCCCTCTCCAATGAACAATATAATTTAGATTTTTTCAAGTGGAAGAAAATATCACGGAGCCAATGACAAATATTAAATCATAACTTATTACTTACAGGATCAGGATCACAATTTCGCGGGGATCCCGGTACCGGTTGTGTCTGTATGCATTGGACGGGTGTTGTTTCTCGGGGGAGCTGCAAAGTCGACTCATTCTGCAGAGAAAGGGAAATAAAAAAAACAAACATATAAAGTGTTTATTTTATTTTTACAACTGCCTACGGCTTTCAAACTCACTTTGAGTGTTTTTTGTTTGTTTTTTGTTTTTTGTTTGTTTGTTTTTTGTTGTTTTTTTGGGGGGGTTGCTTACATTCTACTGCCCTGCGGCCGGTCGGTCGCCGGTTATTTATAGCAAAAGGTAAAAAAAATTCCATTTGACTCACACAGCAACCTGAGACTGTCAATCAAAAATTTGCTACACTGTTTCAACATCTTTTGATCACGACCCAAGTACATGACCTAATTACTCCAATAGGTCAGACCTGCCTGACACTAAGCATAGGAAATCTTTGACTGTTGTGATCACGTAGCAAGTAACACAAACAGGTCATCGGCGTGAACTGTGACAGACAGGCACAGTCAGAGAGTGCATGCACCAGACATGTCATGAGCTGTGTACGTGCTATCCAACCTCAGCAACTGAGAATGTCATTTTCCCCCTCTCAGGTGAACATAGCTAACTTGTTTTTGAAACGGATGGGGTAGGGGGCGGCGGGGGGGAGACTAGAGCATGTACTTGCTTCAAATCAATATATAAAGGTACTCACATTAAGATCGTCATTCTGTGGAGCATACAGGGGTTGACCATTGGCTGTACCATAGCATGGCTGCAAAGTCGACGCATTCTGTAGAGGTAAAAAAAAAATTCAGAAACGATATGAGATATACATACATATGATGGACTGTAAGAAAATTTAGAAAAAAATTAAAAAAAATGTATCACTTACGGTATAACCAAAGTACTGGTCAGCCCACCCAAACACCTCATCCAACTCAGAATTGGTCAAACACAAATCGTCCCACTCCTTATCATCCATGGTAAGGTTGACGGAGGAGCCACACCAACGGAGAGTGGATCCAACAGTGATCAGTGCTGCATCAACGAGGCTGACATACAGAAATGCGACGGTGGCCCTGGCATTGCCCTGCTACTTATAGTCTTGCCTCATTTGCATAAACCAATCAAAGTGGGGTGCGTTGACGTTGTATATTCTCACTGAGCCAGGGGGGACTTTGGGGTTCAGGAGGTTCCGGGGGGGGGGGGCATCTTTGCATGGACCAACTCCCAAATTTATAGTCCACAAGTCTCGCGAGATTTTGAACTCTCGCATTTTGCGAGATGTGTGGACTATCCAACGGCCATCACTACTCAAACAAGTTTAACATCGACTTACGAATCACTTACGGGCCTCTAACTCATACAGACTAGGTAGAAACTATTGCATGCTGCATTTATACCGAGCTTTATTCGAAGTTATTTTGTCACGAATTGTTTAGTGCCTACGATCGCCTACCTTAAGGTATTACCAACAAAAACGCAGTTCCTATAATGTGTCTTTATCTTGACAATGGAAATATTGCGCAGATGGTGCTGAAATCAAACGCAAAATATTAAACTTTTAACGCATCTGTGATTCATTAACCACTAAAATCTCGTTACCGTAGAACTCATATTGTGTCTGTCCACATTCAAAGACACATGGCAAAGTATTTTTCAATATTCTTGGACTGTGTTATATACTTACCACGATCATGCATAATGGAGTAAAGTGTCAATTTCTATCAAAAGTTGACAACAGTCATCATCAACATTTTGTCAACAGGCATATACAGGTACATAAAGAGAAGACGTGATCATAGTGGAAAAAGGTACTGTATTAATTTGTCCATAACCTGTCGCTGCTGGTTTTGATAATTTTAAACAAAGAAACACATCTGAGCAGCTACTTCCTAAATTTTAAAATGATCATTCGATTTGCAGTAGTAATTCTCAAACATCTTCGATTACATGAGGAGATGAATGACTTAAAAAATTAACAGGGCTCAATGGACTGTGATGGCACTAAAACTGGATCTGGAAAAATGTAAGGATTGATTTGTGTATGCTCAAATATTTGACAACTAATTATTCTTTTCGTGATATATCAAATCCATGTTGTTATGATACTTCAATATTTTTACGAATGACATATTTGAACAGCTTCCCAGTGGTGCTGCAAGACCCTTATCGAAAGGGGCAGACCCATTTTAAGACATTACTACATATTGCTAATGTCGCTTTTGACCTTGAAGTTAGGCACATTTCGCGAAGCCCTTGTAAATCTTACATCAAAAATATTTTTGCAAAGATTTTTATTAATTGTAGGTTTACTCAGAACATTTTATGTTACGTTGACGGACACCTACAAGTAAACCACGGTCCCTCTCAAGGGACTGTGAGTCATCCGAGCATATATACAAATTGCACTACCATTTATATCAACCACGACATTCAGTTCTAACTACCCCTTTTCTCCTTCTTAATATATGCTTTTATTGTCACTAGAATTTCACTTCAACATCTGTTGCAATGCCTTGTGGTTATAATGTTGTGTCTTTCAGAAAAGCACGCACCAAATACAACGTACTGAATGTTGTATTCTAATTGAAGATTTTTCTTTGGAAATGCAGAAAGAATAAAACTCGCGACGTCAACTAAACTGACGAATCGACGTTCATGCGTACCAGACATTCTTCAGATGCACAGCTTTAAGTGATACGTGTTATTAAACCGTACAAGCTGAGGATTGAATTCGACCTCTTCAAGACAACGCACTGCCATCAGTGATGATTGATTTTACATTTGATAGTTTTCAGAAAGTTTTATGCTTGGGGGGGGGTGTCGTCATTATTTAACGCTTGGGGGTCAGAGGAATATCAAAGGAGATTCTGAACTTTCGAGTAACCCCCTGCCAAACAATAGTGAATTTGAGTACCCCTCTAACACAGAATTTTTGACTGCCCGCTCCGCAACTTTGAAAGTTTAATATAAAATTTAATAAAAAATACAGCAATTATAGCAAAGACCTTTCAAATGCTGGTTTACCCTACTAGATTGAGTCATGACGGCTGAAAATAGGTAAAACCAAAAAAAAAAAAAAAAAAAAAAAAAAGAAAAAAAAAAGAAAAAGGAAATTCAGAGTCATAATCATAAATTAGCATTTATTTGAAAGATAAGAAAAATCTCTATAGCTCGGGTTTTTTGCACAATGACAAATTATTTTCTCGCAATAAAAGTTTGGTTTGTTATCGAGCAGTCACACGTTTATATACTTTGTATATCGTTAGCTTTCTGTACACATTTGCACAAATAATCAGTACCTAGAGAAGGGAGAATCTAGGTGTTTCTCATGCTTGTTCAGGCAAGTATACCGATTTATTTATCAGAAAATACTGACAAATTGCTCATTTAGTAAGTGTTTTTGCAATTTGTACCATGTTTTTTTATGAAATTGTACCATTTATAACTTATAATAACCAAATGTGTATTTCATTCTTTTCTACTTTTTGTATCATTTCATAACCGCACTAAACGCTTCGACAAAATGAGTAGCTCACCCTTCTTCCTGTTCACATATTGAACAACCCCTTGTCGCTTTACATTTTTGATCTGATCTCTCTGACCCCCATGCCGTAATTAATGACGGCTGTATTACTATTTATGTGTGATGTATTACTGTTTATTTCGGTGACTACTATTTTGTTCTCTTGAAAATAAGGTGTTTTCAAGAGATGCATAATGTTCAGACTGTTTTGCGTTTGAATGCAAAATTGTACTCGTTGACTCAGTTTATGTAATTTTTTTTATTTCCATGAAGTCGCTAATTTTCATATACAAGCATGGGAGGCAATGAACGACTGACTGCTCGCGCTGATACAACGAAAACCAGAAACAAATTACTTTTAAGAGTGAAAAAGCTGCCACATGTCGAATTGTGCAAGCAGATTTTCTCATGATCTGCATTGGTCAATACAAGTTATTATACAAAGTGTCCCTGTAAAATGCACATGATGAGAAGGCCAATTTTGATACCAAGGCGTTATGGGAGATAAAAGTATAAAGGCTTTATTAAGTTTATGCTTATATTCAGAAGTTTATTTTAACTCATTTATTATAAGCGAAAGTTAAGTATCTATTTTAACAAAATATTTCCTCTAAAATCAATCATCTAGGTAAAATAGGTCTAGTTTCAATAGTTGTATTGTCGAAGGATTTAGTAAGTGACAGAGATATTAATAAGTGATACTGCTTGCATCAGATATGTAATCCCTTGTGATAACAAAGTTGTTGACCCCATGCACCACATACGACCGACAGTGCCCTTAATCTTAGGGAGTATTACGATGTGACTCAGAATAAGTAGAATTTCAATGTCATACTAGTTAGGTATTTACTGAGATTGTTTGATGTTATGTATTTATACATACGAAATGTGTTATCAGAAATAATATATACCCTTTTCATTGGTATGACTATTTGATTAAGAATACGCAGCACTCTAGATATCATACTAGTTAGGTGCTTGTCGAGATTTTTATATGATAATGTTTATTCTTGATTGAAAATTGAATTGATTTTAACACAAATGCTTCTTATATTTCTTATTATGACACTGCCAAGGGAAGTCTTTTTATTGGTATTACTCTATACTTAAAGTGGCACTCCCACTTTGTAACATTTTTTTTTAATTTGATGCCAACGGTCGATATTTGACGTGGCGACTGCGCGCGGATCACGAGATATCTATAAAAACATGTCCTCAAAAAAGTAAAAGTTTGAATTCCGGTGGCCCACCTAAATTCAGCTTCCGAACATCGAACGTTCGGCACTGGGGCCATTGTCAACTAAGCTATGGAGTACGAGTCTACGCTAACGCTGCTGTACGCCACAGTACCACTCGCGTCGGTGATCGGTCATGCCCCGTAGGGGAAAGCCGAGTCTTACTGACTCGGAGAAAAAACGGAAAACAAAGTTTGCTGATTCCACCAGAATTCGCATAGGTGACTAGCACAGATACATGCGGTTGATACATAGCGGCTGCCGCGTGTTATGCACGCATACCACGCGGCGGCCGCTTTGTATCGAACCACGCGCAACTGTGTGGCAGACGACAAAATGTAGTCATCAGAGGCGGCTAATATTTTACACGTAAAAACTGATATCTATGTGGTATTGGTTAAAAATATAATAGAACTGATTGAGAATAATGAAAACGACAAAAACTAAGGAGAAGTTTTAAAAAAGCTTACCTCAAGTGAAGGCAGAATGTTGTATATAGGCCTAAAGCTTCGCAGTGGGAGGTAAATATGCGTCGTTCGAACTTATTTGGACTCCTAGATCGCAATCAGACAACAACACGGATCGTAATAAAACTTGGGATGTGAAAAATATGCTCGGGAAATGACAATTTTTTTATAGATATCTCGCTATGCGCGCGCAGTCGCCATCTCAAATTTCGACTGTTGGCATTAAAAACACGTGTTTTAAAATGTTACCAAGTGGGAGTGCCTCTTTAAGAATAAGCCGTAGTCTGGATACCACGCTAGTTAGGTGCTTGTTGAGATTGCTATTTGATAATGTTCAATCTTGATGAAGAATTAATTTTAACACAAAGTACATATGCTTCTTATACTCCTTATTATGACACTGCCAGGGTAATTATTTTTATTCTAGGTGCATTTTAGAAGTTTATCGTGTGGAGAAGATTACAAAGTATATGGTCATAAAAATCACACTATATTAAGTCATATATACTGCAGCAAGTCTACTATTAGAAGGTCTTTAGAGTTACAATTTTGGATGGTCGACGAAAAATATAATTGAAACAAAGCGTTGATACCACCTCAGAACTTACGAATGAATCACTTAGCCATAGTTTTGTACTTGAAATACACTGGATCTCAACATTATGCAAAAACACGATCGTTCGTTAACGAATGCAGCATTGGAACTAGACAGACACATATACACATAAACATATAGCCCATTGCGTTTAACTAAGTAAAACAATACATGTAAGTCTGCATGAGGCATAATATTATTAAAGCACTGATAATGCAGCACTACACTCTATGACAAATATTGCTCGTTTTCGTCATATTCTCGGTAAAATTAATGACAACTTTCCTGTTACGTTATGTCATGATAACAGCTAGTAGAATTCAGACTTAGAAATTACTGTTTTAGATAAATGTAAAGTTTACTTTGACGTTACAGAGATAACATTACATTCTCTATACGTCTGTATTGAAAATTTACCACAAACCCGATCCGAACTAATTTGGGATAATTGGATACTCTAAAATGTTGGTTTAATCTGGAAATGTATTTTTATCTACTTTGTTTTTGCAACTTACTTGTTTTGTATGGCTCATTTGTAATATTGCAACTTTTAGCTAAAGGGCACCCCACACTTTTGAGAAATTTGAGCGATTAAAAGATTAAAATCTCCCAACTTACTTCGAATCGTATTCACAATAAATGTATACACTTCTTATTTTTCCAGCGTATGTTTTTAACCTATAATTAAGATTTGTATTCGAATTCTATCTGATTCATCATATCTTTAAGAGAACTATATACAGATATCAAAAAAAAACATTTAGTGTAAACGAGTAATTTTTGTTCAATAATTAAAATGTGTCAAGATAAACTCGCCAGTGCCTTTGTGTGTACTTTAAAAATTGTTAAAGTCAATAAAATTACAGACTCATCACAAGAATGCTATATGATATCGACAATACTTCTTCTTATAATCACTTTAGTAGCACAAACATGACGTCTGCATATTTTGACCATAGTTTTTTTACGTCCCTAACTATCTCTTCCGGATTTTCTTAAAGAATCTCAATGCAAAGCTGTCAGGTAAAATTGACACGAGGAAGTTTGAAAAGAAAAGCAACAGGGCGACAAGAGGAAAAATAAAAATGGGTAAATAATGGGCGATTGTTGAAAAATTATAAACACTTCTTTACAACTTGTGTTTTCCATCAAACAGTGTGATAGTGCTTGTGCAGCGTCATATTTTAAATATTTCAACTGATCCACATACATCATCGGATATGTTAACGAAGCATTCCGTTAATGTATGAACTTGTTAGATAGCTACAGCCGTATTTACTACTAAAGACAAGTATGTTACTTGTGGACGAACCTTATGACACTTAGTTAACAAGATAATGGTTCGTGAATTTTGTAGTTGATGGACAGCTTGTGCCGAAAACATTTCTAAATGTATCTACGTTGTGAATAGTTTAGTTTGCGGCTTAACAAAAGTGACAATAAATTGTTCGGTTGTTTGGCCTCCACAGTGGATGCACTTTCAGCACGCATTAAGTAATAGATCAATGACCAGCCGGGTAATATCCGTGACCGATCGAGTGAGAATGTTGGCTACTCGAAAGTGTCAAGTCGATTTGCGACGTTCTACCGTGTTAAATTTTGTACGGATTTCTTCAGGAATAGTTTTCTGAGTTTCTATACCCTAGACCATGTTCGAAAAAGAGTTATTGGACGTTTTTCGTACTCTTTACCAGCTTTTGGTTAACTTCTCGGCGATTGATCCGGCGCGCGTTTTTTGAGCGAAGGGTCAATCGTACTGGGAAATGCATGGTGATCGAAAAAAATCGTGCTCCATCGTGCTCCGATCATTGACAAGAACAGTTGACCCATCGTTGCAAAGCTTGAAACATTCTCCATGCTACAGATGGAAAGGTTAAATTAAAATTTGACCAAAAATAGGCGATATTTGGCGACAAATAACTTGCTGTAAATTTACAAGGGTCAAATCCTGATTTCTAGGAGCGGTACCTGGCCAGGAAAACCATCCAAAGAAGTAATTTTCGATGTAATAACCACCTGTGTCAGTCGCCATCTCGACCGTACTGAACATTGTGCGTAACATCTACATCTAAAAACTACCTAGTGCTAAAAATAAAGGGTGAAATCTGGCCCAAAGTTCCGAACTCATTGCAATCTGCGAGCCAAGGTTTGCATGGTTAATTATTCATGACGTTGGCGGCGGCAGGTTCGCTGATTGGTCAATCGTAATATCCTCTCTATGGACATAACCCGGACTGATGTCGGTCAATGAATTTGATTATTCGGCTACAAGATATGGTTGAGTTGTCTCCACCAAATGTGCAAACAAACCGTACGCAACTAGCTGCTGGTAATATGAAGTAAACTTAAAGGGGTATATCTCACCTGGAAAACATTTTCTTTGTTGTTCGTCAATAAATAGTAATACTATTTCGAAACTTAAAAGTGGTTTAACTTTCCTTTTTCACCTCGATAAATAATTGTGATAGGAAAAAATGTTCATGGCTTCACGACAAAACCTACGTTAGGACCGCGTCCATTTCCGTGACGTCTGAAGTGACGTTCGAGAGTGTAGAACGGAGAAGATATACACACAATTGCAGAATGGAATTCATCTCAAGTTCTGGCTATAATTACAAAAGTGACAATCAATTCTACAATAGAATCCCTTTGGACTTATTAAGGTTCCAAAGAAGAAATTGACCTTTTTAAGCTAACAATTCTCTAGTGGTTTTTAAGCGCAAAACCCCTGTTAAGTATATATTTTCGAAAAGCCTAGATAGTGGGAAACATTTCGGTTACAATAATGTCACCATTGTTTACATAACTATCACGTGACAGGTAATTTGCGTAACCTTTCAAAAATCGGTTTTCCGTAAGCTTTGTTTCAATGCTTTGAGATATGTGGCTGAAATTCGTGTGAGTGCAAGCTGTCCTAAGGATCTTCCAAAGTGTGTTTTTAACCTTCTTACACTATTGTTTTGCCAGAAATACTACCAGAGCGGTGATTTAACCCTGATTGATTTCTTTCAAATTATGCTCCAAAAAGCTAAGCAATATATAAATAAACTGCGACACACTTTGAAGAGCGTTATGACAGCTTGCACTCCAACAAGTTTGAGTCTGATATTTTGAAGTATTGAGACATAGGGAAAAAAGATTTTTGAAAGGTGACGCAAATTACATGTCACGTGATAGCTATGTAACCAGTGGTGACACTGTGGTTACGAAAATGTTCCCCTGTATCTAGGCTTTCAGAAAATGTTTAATTTAGGGGGGGGGGTTCAGAGCTCATTTACCACCAGAGTATTGTTATATTTAAAATGTCAATTTCTTGTCTTGGAACCTTAATTTAGAGGGTAGCCACTGATGAAGAGTCTAATGTTACTGTTGAAAATGATTCCCTCGGAAACATTGTGAGCGTAGACTTTGAGCTTCAGTTCACTCAGCGTGAAATGTCTCCATAGAAAGGCCGGCCGCTATATAGTAGAGTATGTGAACGCAAACAATCCACAGCTTCACAATAAATCTAGCAAATTTTCGATCTACCTGCCCTATTCTTTACAAAGTTATTAGAGCAGAATAGTACTTTCTTATAAGGCCATACTGCCCGTTAGATTGATCCTGTGCTTTCCTCGAGCACATGAATAAAAAAAAAACCTGAGATACCAGGCTAATCCCGGTCGCTTGGCTCTATTTGTCTTGGCGCGCGGCACAAGTTACAGCCGGCCAAGGCCATCGAGTTGAAACTCCCCCCCCCCCCCCGATCAACACATGGGCCAACCAGAGTACATTTATTCAATGTCACTTAACCACAAACGTGACACTCGGTTGATTCTATTCCAATTCATTCAGTTTATTTTGTTTTGATATTTATATGCCCCAAATCAGGTGCTAGTCTAGTCAGACAACAACGCACGGAAATATTTAGAGCAGATATGGCCGCAAACCCACGTTGTGATTTATTGCCGATAAATTGGTAAAATCCCATCGTTGATATTTCTAATGGAAGAGGACATTTTCGATCATGATTTGACAGCGTAAGACGCTTTTTCTTGCTTACCCAAACATACGAACTGAAGATGGTTCCAACCCTCAAAACGGACAGCCTGCAGTCGCAGTCCATCAGAAGGTCGATTAAGAATTGTCGGTTGTCCAGTCAGGGCCCTGTTGCATGCTCCATACTCTGGATCTTGCCAAACGGTGAACTCGCCCTTGCTTGGTTCTTTATATATACTACAGTTTTGTAATTAATGATGCAAATAGCAGACCTAAACGACTGTATATAGAGCCTTGGAAAAAGTGCAAACTTTACACAATGCAATGATTAACTGAGGTGACACTGATTTGACCCTTTCAATACGCATCATTTCTAATATTCTCGCCATATACTCTCACGTTTTGTGTCAGTGCTGTAGATGAACAGACTTAGTAGCAGTAGTATTCTGGGCGTAATAATGTGTAGTACTGTTCATCATGTAGAGTAGTTTAGTGAGCTACTAAAGGGTTAAGTCTCATTTAAAGAATATCCTGGGTGGGTCGGCTCCATGTCTTGGCATACTATTCCTGTACAGTAAGCTTACACAGTGGTTGACCAAGCTCGGCATGGGGTGTCGGCTGCTGGTATAACACTCACATTACACACAACTCTGCCATGCTGTCATGGAAATACCTCTAGGTCAACATCAAATTAACGGCACAAATGTAAACTAAAACCATCCTGGTTCGTGTTGTTGCAGCCCCAAACAGCACATCTTTTCATCATACCAACTATCTGAGATCTTCTCGAAGTTGGTACCCAATGTGTTGACTATTGCTCTGAGGGCAGTGCTCCCACATGTTAGCCACATCTGACGTCACGCCATGTGACCAATACGCGGCGAACCTGAACTCGGACGTCACAACTTTAACAGTGAAATAAACTACTATTGAAATAGTTGCCACTACAATGTTATGGATTTTCGAAATAATGAGTATTGTTTAATGCAATTCGATTAAGTTCAGACCAAAAAAAAAGGTGAGATATACACTTTAACGCTTCAGTTGATCTCTCTACATCTATTTTCTGTAAATTCCAGCAAAACCGAGTGTCACACGCAGCGTCGAGTTTAGCAAACTGATTTGTGACGAGTATCCACAGGCTTGTAGTAATGTGAATAACATTTTCAACGAGAGAAAACAAACCAATGAAAAAGTTTCACATATTGCATGTCTGCATTGTGCGATGAGGCCAAACAATTGGACGGCCAACTTAAATCATGTTTATTTAGTCTGATGCCCAGGTGACTATCGGCTGAGCAGTGGAAATTGTCTTTGGAGGTGTGGTCTCCGTTGCTACTTCCAATGATTAAATTAAATAACCTAGCGAGGATGTCTGGCTTATTCTTCAACTTAGTAACAAGGTTACAGAATTCAGTCACGCACAAATGAATTATAATGGAAATGTTCGTACCTACGTGAACAGCGGAGAAAGAACCAGTTTCCAGCGGTTTCATTTAAATTCCAATATAACATTAACCACTACGATAGAATAATCAATGCCTTTGGAGAACATTTTAAAGTACCCGTTCGAAGCCTTGAGGACCAACTTCTTGTAGGGACCAACGCCTTGTGTGATATTCTGACGATGGTTACCTGGGAATTTAGTCGGTAAGATGTTATATTACTTCAACGACGTTGCTACCTTCTGACGTTTATTTTTCTTGCTGTCTGTCTCAAGATAAACTTAAAGTATGCACAGAAATCATACATAATTATTCATGGAAAAACGGCGAATGAAAACTCTCTTTACCTGGTCAAAGGCGTTTACTTCGCTACAGTAAAAGTTTACGGAAAAATATACGAAACAGAGTTGGCGTTCCTCTTGGATTCTTTTAAATGTGTTCTTTGTTGAAGACATGCTTTGCCTGCTGACCTATTCAAAAGATATCAGCCTTTGTCTTCTACAAAATATTTGCATGGCGTATATTTCAATATAACAATAAATACAAAAACGTAAAACGAACAATAAGGAAACGCAAAGCTGTCGTCTCTTTAATTTAACAACGTCGATATACCTACCATAGTGCATTGTTATGATTCGATAATTTTGCACCGTATATAAACGAGATTTATAGTCCAACAAACATACAAAATACGAGAGGTTAGAGCAGAGGTTATAATAATACTGACATATCACGCTAGAGTCGCGATTTGAAGTTTGGGCTAGTGCATGAGTGTTTACTGTCCAGAAACTTTTTATAAACATACCTCGCGGTAAGACTCATTACCGGTAAGTTTTTAATATTTTTCAATTTTAGCGTCTGTCTAATGTTTTACATGAAAAAATCAACCTGTATGCATCTAACATGACACTATATGCGTCAATAAACTGGTTCACACAGGCATATTTTGCCAGAGCAAATTAGGTCCGACATATCTCGGTCCAACGGCGTACGGCCTTAGCATGTTTGGACCCTTTCGCCATACAACCTCGCTCGGTCCACAGAACCCGTACCAAGGCCGTAAATATTATCAGGACCATATAACTCTGACCGTTTTTGCCAAACGGACACATTTTAATCTAAAAGATCGCCCTTAAAATATGTGTACGATTTACAAAGTCTTGTCGACTGTTTAAATTGACGATAAATCAAGCTCAAACAACCAGGGTTAACATCAGTAACGCTGAAATATTGCCACATTGTATCTTGCATTCCAGAAATCTGAAAACAGTCACAAACGTACGCAAGGTCTGCGATATTAAATCAATTTAGTGTCATTATGAACATTTCAATATTATGCTATTAAATTCACTTCGAGCATATAACAGTAATTATATTCTAAGATGGTCTTCATGTATATGTGACTAGCAGTATGTGCTACAGCAAAGTATGATTTCACCGTTACCTGATGATGTTAATGGGTAATGTTTTTCCTCAGGCAGCCACCATCATCTCCCAAACTTTCTATTATCATGTTACGTGTCAACTTTGACCCAGTCGTGTTTGCAATTGTTATTTATGATTTGATATTGATTTATAAAAAACAAAAAAAAACCCAAAAGAAAACATTTATTTCATTGCGTATTGATATCTTGGCAGGGTGATCACACTATCAAAGCGACTGAGTATTCTCCTACGACAGGGAAAACATTAAAACTAATTATGTCAATAAAATAGTAAAAACCACTGAACTATAATATAGTCTCTTGTTATTAAATGACGTCCGATAGGATTTACATATTTTATTTATTTTCTACATATTACTGTTATTTTACATTCAGGAAGGTTCGCAATATTTACAAACAAATGACAGTATCATACTGAGAAACTTCAGGTTTAAAAGCCAGTAATCTAAATTCAATATACTCATTCAGAAATGATTCTCAATAGCAATGATTTTTTCTTATGTCTTATCTTATATTTGTGTCATAAAATTGGATAGAATGACTACAATAACAGCAAACGTTCGCCAGCTGCAGAGATATTCTACTGGCAGTAACATGATATTAATGCAGAGACCAAGAAATGTGAACTACTATTGCATTTTAAGTTATTCAGAATATCTTTAGAAAAAACAATGAATGGTGATTGTACCACAATACAACATTCAGCTTTTATAATATTTTAATTTTAAAGAAACGCGCGTAAGTTTGAATACATCAATTTTTTAGAGAATGCACAGATAATTTACATACACTGATAGACGTTTCTTAAAGAATGAAATTGCAGAACCATAAGCTTTTGAGAACAGTACCTAAAACTAAGGAGCGCAGAGACTTTTTTCTCAAACAGTCATTCCCCTTAGGTAAATATTTACATACCGTTTTGATTCAGTCAACTGTCAATGGGGCACATGCCAGATTTATCCGTAGCCATAGGTTGCTAAGAAATAATTGTCACATTACAATATACATGGGGTATCTGGTCATTTGTTTACGTATTTTTTTTTAATTTTAATATTTCACCTCTCCTGTAGAGATACTACATTGTAGTTTTAAAAGTGATAAAGTAACATGGGAAGCCAGTACGGAATGGTAATTTGGATAATTCAAGTGACTATGCTGTTTATCATACAAAGAGGTGAGTCATTGACAGTAACACTCTCTGTTTACATTTCTTCCTTTCGTAGCATTTTACACCGAGAGTGTTTTTTGCATGCAGGTTTGTATGCCATTCACATTGCTAACATGAACTAGTAGTTTTTTTTTCAGTCGACGGGTCAATGTCATGGGCGGTAACACCAGTAGATACTATCGCAAAGGAAGGACAACATACGACGTTGTTCTGTAAAGTCAACACAGATGGAGAGCAGCACCCGGTTATTATATGGATAATGGATCCTAAGCAGCCAGGCCCTATAGTTGTACAAAACGGTTCGGCATTCGATGAATGTTGTGACATCACTGGTGACATATCCAATGGTGAGAATAATTTACTCATCAAGAACACAACGAAAGCTCACGATGGAGTGTGGCAGTGCCTGGTTCCTGGGTTAGGAAAGAAGAATGCAGTACTCACTGTTATAGGTATGAGTGACATTTTCATTTCACACATTGCCTGCATTACTTCTTATTCATTTTCTATTACATCCTTAAATATTTGTTTTATTCGATTAACTATGCATGTCCTGACAATCAAACGTAATTTGGGTAGTATAAACGCACAAAAAGTGAGCCAAAAAATATTCCACCCGAAGGCAAATGTTGACTGGACGTGAGTAACTTGCGAATAATAACTTTTTTGAAGAGAACATGACAGCTTTTCCTAAACAGGTCGTTAGATATGACTCAAACAACACACAAGTTGTTTCTTGGTGGTTCGGGCCACGTGTATTAATATTCATATGTTACTCTAACATTTTTGCCGTATGGCGAATTACAAGGAAAAGAAACTTGATCTAAAAGCTATATACAATGTCAGGGGCGGTGACACCTGTAGACACTATCAAAAAGGAAGGAAAACAGACGAAATTGTTCTGTAAAAGTCAACACTGGGGAGGAAAATTCCGTCGGTAAGGTGAATAAAACACGTGACTTTGGACAACAGAACAGAGGTTCCGTCAAGTAACAAAATTTGGATGTAACTACGGGCTATATATATATATGTCACTGCAAACATCAAAGACCGTAACACTAAAACATTGACGGCCGACATCGGTATTGCCGAGTTGACACCGACGGAGACCGGTGACGGCAGCGTTGTGCCCACAAGCATGCTGTATGTCATCGAACGAAATCTTTCGGGCTCGCAAAGGCCGTAAACCTGTGATATTTTAAAAAGTCACGGCATCTCTCAGTATATGAATGAACGTGCCTGTAGGGCATTTGCATATCTCCTGGATGACGGACCGCTTTAGTTATGAGAATATAATCCGGGTATATAAACACAAATCGTGAAAAAATATCATGCAATTTTTGGCAATAATTTTGATCCGTCCACTCCAAACGAAAAGTAAAAAGACTGTTCATGTGATATATATATATATATATATATATATATATATATATATATATATATAATATATATATATATATATATATATATATATATATATATATATATATTGTGTGTGTCTCTCTGTGTCAGTGTACCTGTGTGTGTCGGTACTCCATGATTTGATTAGCTTCAACTGTAATAATTGATTATTGCTCTCTTTTTCTTCATTTATTTAAGGTCAAACGAGCCAAGTTGTTTGAAAAAAGAAAAAATTGGTCCAAGAAACGAGGTAATTGTTGGGAGTAGTATAACATTGGGATGCAAAACAGAGTCAAATTTACCAGCGTCAGCAAAGCTCGTTTTGATGAGAGATAACAAGAATGTAACGGTAGTCCATCACAATCAGTTATCACACACGTGACAGTAGAGAAGGAAGACCATGGTGCTAGTTTTAGCTGTAAAGTTGAGCATACAAGTACAAACTCTCCCTTTGTTTGTACAGACATAATTACATTGGATGTACAGTGTAAGTGACAGCTACCTGCTTCGTGTTTTCATAAATATACTGCTAGTCAATGCTTACCGTACCCCAGTTATCTTCTTCTATCAGATTTTCTGTATTAAGGCGCATAAGCATCTCTACTTCAAACCCTTGTCTGTAAACTTGATGTCGATATTGTTCAGCCCTTACATTGCGGAGATACTCCTTAATTTCCCCAAAATCGTTCAGTGATCTCAGGAAATCCGGCATCTGTTGACCATCCTACGAATCAGCCCACTTTCAAGTGCAGTGTTACCCTTCTTTATTTTCTTATAATGCTGATAACCTTTCATGGAAGTTGAATCAAAGTTTATACTGATGTTTTAATCCAAGATGAGGACATGGAGAAATTGAACAACACATAACAAAACAATGAAGCGACATCCTTGGGAGATAAATAAATCGACACTTACTTTAATTTTGTCATATTTGCATGGACACCCGCTTTAACTTAATTGATAGTATATGCAAAGGGAAACGCTTATATTAACATTTTATAATTTCCTTTCAACTTTTACGCCCCAGCATTCCTTTCAATTCTGTCTGTAATTTAGAAGCGATATAGCTATCAGGAATCGCCATGCATGGCAGAGTATGCAAGTGTTTATCTGTTCAAATGAATGTTGTATCTGGCCGGACCGAAAGTAAACTTCAAAGTATGATTAGCAGATTCCAGTTTATAAATATGTATAATTACCTACATAATAATACTATGATAAAATAAAATATTTTTATATCATTAGTGTGAGGTATTAAATATCCAGTGCGAAGGAGAACATATCATAAAAACTTGATGTGTATATATTATATATATATATATATATATATATATATATATATATATATATATATATTGTTATCGATTAATTCATAGATTCACCGGTCGCAAAAGTCCCACCATACTTATGTGTCAAGGATGGCACTCATCAGGCATTAGACTGTGAATACACGCCGGGCAATCCATCTGATACACAGGTGAAATGGAAAGCACCGAATGACGAAACAGCCACAAGAGATAATCCACTTATCATTGATAGCATCGATGAACATTCGAATAATCCTCACAACTATACATGCATTGTCACCACACGTTCTACAATGGCAGTGAAGGACGAGATGGTGGAATAACCGTGGTTCAATTTGAATGTAGGTTAAATGTTATGGATTACCTTTGAAATTAATTAGCCCCCTTTTGAAATATTTTGGGTTAAGTCCTTAATTCAAATAACGTCCATATAGTTGTCCATATTTTTACAAAATAATTGACAGGACGCCAAGGTAAATGCTTCCTTTTAAGGTTTATTGTAAGTGGCAACTATGTTGCTACCCTTATGTTGGGACTGATAAAAATGTTAAATTTGGTGAGATTACTCTCCGTTTGGTAGTTCCTCTCTGCGTACAACTCTGAGTTGATTAACCTTATAAATATTGAAATCGTTAACTTCTTGATTGACAGACAAGCCAAGCGTCAGCACACCTATCTTATACGAAATAAATGAAGGCCAAGACCTTAAACTGTATTGCAATGTCAAATTAATAACACAAGCTATTGACATTGAATGGACTGCGCCTGATGGGAGTGCACATCCTGGACAAATCCTAATTGTTCGGAACGTGACAAGGATACACAGAGGAGTGTACACTTGTCATGCAACCAATAAGTTATGTTATGATGTCGATGGGAACTGGCACGGTAGCAGTTCTACATTTGTCAACATAAACTGTAAGTGTACGAATTGAGTTTGCCTTTCTTCAAGGGCTTTCGCTAAAAAGCACGCATTTTCTTTGAAGTGAACAGGGAATCATAATGATCTTTACAAAACGGGGAAATACACCTCTGTTGTTTTAAGAACAAAATAGCCTTTTAGTTAATACAGTCTGAAGAGTAATCTGACTATATATCTACTCACTCTTGAACATTTATGTTAAGGGGGGAATTCTCAGAGAAAGTTTTTATTTGCACTGGATCGCCATCTGGAGTTTTGCATTCTAAATCACACGGACAAACTTGATTTTCAATCTCCCTCTTGATTGTTGTTTTAGGATTATTAGGCATCAGTTACCTATAATGAAAAAAACAGTACAGAAGCACTCACATTTTTTACAGTCAAACCAATAGCTGCCACATTGTCAAGGCGCACAACGGAACGATACGGAGAGTTTGTGAATTGACATGCTGCACAAATTGTAGCAATCCGGCAGCTGAAGTGAATTGGTATGTCGATGGTAGTATTGTTGATAGCATTAGCGACAACATTACATTAGAAAACGTTATCGAGATTGAGTGTGAAAATGGTGGTTTTATGACGTCACAACAGTTGAATATATTGATGCAACCTGGCGATAACGACGTGCATATAAAGTGTTCTACACAAAATCCAAACTTTACTGAAGATGAAGTCTTTTCAAGAGGAGAAATCATTGTGGCCACATGTGAGTTGACGAAATCTTTCAACACTAAGAATTATGTCCATTTCTTGTTTCAATGAGAGCCGTATGTTTAGGAAGGTATTACCATGGCCGAATCGAAGTTAGTGAATATCGATGGCAACCAAGAACGCGGTTAACAAGTTGGTCCAACATTGAGAGTGAACATCATTTTCCTTCATTAAGTTTTTGCCCCTTTATGACTCATATTTTCTCACTTGAAATATTTTTTAATTTAAATCCCTTAGTTCCACCAAGGCTTCCTGAAGGCTGTAAAACAAAGATACACATATCTGGAACGAAGGGAAACACAACAAACTCATTTCTTGAGGGTACTTATATAACATTTAAATGTACATCATGTAGCAGCAAACCGACTGCTGCCATACACTGGTATCTTGGTAACAAACCTTTGCGATCACCGGCCAATCAAAGTGAACATATCAGTGTTGGCGTCTTTGGAGGAAATGTAACTGAACATAGTATTACAATTAAGTCATTAAAGAGAGAAAACGGTGAAAATATTTATTGCAAGGCTGTTAATGAATTGTTCCCAGGGTCGCCATCTTCATCCGAAAATGTCACTCTGCATGTTGTCGGTGAGTATCATTCTATATGGTATTGAAAACTGGTAGTAATATTAACAAAGGGGAAAGCTATTTAAACTTGACCTTTTGGTTTTGTTAGTCCTGTCATAGGAAGTTTCTTTTTTTCGGGGGGGGGGGGTTGCACTCCCTACTATGCTAGATATATAAACAATTGCATCGTTTTCTCGTATAACAAGGACGGAAATCAGTACCAGCGATGAACAATTTACTGCTTGTGGACCATTACTTCTTTTTGTGCATATCATTTAGTATGCTTACACATTTTTGGGGATGTCTTTCTTTTCGGATGACCCGATTCAAACAAAATGAAGAAGGACGTGCTTAATCATGCATATATGCTTTTCTCGTCATAGTTTTACTACAACGTCTTAAATGTCTACTTTATTTGCATACGCAGCACTAAAGAGTAGAAAGAAAATCGTGAATGAAAACAACTTTTTGGGTTTTGAATAAACTTTGCAAGGATAATTGCTAATCCCCGACCGTGTCTTTTCCAGTAAATAACGACGGATAATTCAAAAGCGGCACTATTCTGACAACCTCGAGCTCAGTAACATTTATTCCTTATTGTCAGGAAACTAGTAATATCATATTTACCGACATTACTCTGTCACAGTCATCGTGTTGACTATCATTAATTTCAGATTCGTCGCCTGCTACCACTCTAAAATCGGCTTCACTAAGTACTGTAACTTCATCGACACATAAGTCATCTGTATTAAACGGAATCTTAGGTATTGACTCGTTCCAGCTACCAACGAACTATTTCCTTGATGAAATGTTGCTTTGTTTTTAGATGGGGCTTTGCTGTACGCTATGAAAAATGTACCGTCGAGAACATCTGTCGCCATAACGTATATTATACTAAAGATCTACATACTGATCATTCAACAGTACTATACCACTATTATGTGTATATGATATAAGTGTGATAATATTTAACTCAATAATGATGAAATCATAGGATGATAAATTTAACTAATTAAGACACATATCCCACAATCATCTCAGCCTGACTCCTCTAACAAAAATGATCTTTGTTTTCGAGATTTATGTTTAACCGATTATTTACACGTTTTAAATTACCTACTGGTAAATAGAGGGATGAAAACGTAAAGATTATTGAGTTAAACAAAAAGTATTTGAATATTCATGATTCTGTTGTTTCCATTAACTACTGCATAGAAGACAATCAGTCACCACATATTGGTTTCTTTAACAGAATAGACAGAGTGAAAAACAAAAAATAGAGGTGCGCTTTGTCCTTTTATTGATGAATGATCATCCAATATTTAAAATCATTGTTTTAAGTTATGCGTTTATTTATTGCTCCTTCATTTTGACATTTAGTGAAAATGAAATACCTGAAATTTGAACTTTCCAATAACTCAATATCCTTTACACGTAAATAAATCTCGTAGGTATCAGTCCAACAAATACATATTTTAGTTTAATGTTAATATCAACGGAACAGGATCGAGTAGTTTACTTGTAGGATTGAAAGAACTTATCATATGTTTAATAACGGAAGTGAGTCAACGTTTTTATTAAACTTTGTACTTCTTCAAGCTTTATGAGTGTCAACACATTTTCCTTCTGGTTACAATTGTGATATTGAAATATATCCGCAAATGTAAGCAACAATCGTGACTCTCTCCCTGTTTGACCTCTTAATATGCTTAAGCCCACGTCGAGTTTACTTAATTTCTTCTGCGTCCCTGGTCCTTGTCCTACAGAAACAACTTATCTTGCTGACATATCTCCAAAATATACCCAAAACATTGAAATATTCACAGACAAAGCCGAATGGAGGAGCGACGCTGACAGTACTGCTATCATAATCTCCGTTATTGTCATCATCTTATTAGTTGTGGTGGTTATACTAGCTGTAATCATTATTAGGAAACACCGGAAGTATACACAGATATGGAGTAAGTGAAAATTGTACGGTACATTACTTTGTATATTATGATTATAATACATACGTGGCATAATATATTTGAAGCGTGTTTCAATGATATCAGAAACTTTTGTACGTTGGAGATATTGTGGATGTAGCAGCCGCAGTGGTGTGCATTTGTTTCTCGATAAATGCGAACGCCTGTAGCTTCTTTCATTTGCGAGCGTGCCAATGCGATGCCACATGTCAATGTATGTTCATGATTAAGACAGGCTTCGTTTTGTGATTGAAACGTTCGCATGTGTTTTGGACGATAAATGAAAAAAAATGCAATAACTAGCGAAACTCGCTTTATTCATGAGAAGGGATTATTTGAATTCCGATTCGGCTGCAAGGGTGTGATAAAGCTTAAAACATAAGCTTGAAAATGCCAATGACGGCACAGTCAAACTTAAACTATTTATTGGTTACTTGTTTACACTGTAGCTTATTTTTAGTTCCTCTCTATACTTCCACGTAAGAGAAGTGTTACAAACTCCTGTTTTGGTTGGACGTGTGTGTTAACTTAAAATACATTTTTTGTTCCACACTTGAAAGGAACGCCCAAAAGAACTGACAAGTAAGTTAATGTTTATTACAATTAACATTTACAAGATGATTTGACTTTCCATTATCCGTAATTTCGTTGCGAATGTCATCTAGTTATAAAAGTAACATTTAAAATGGATATTTCGTTGCGCTGTCTATCCGACTGATATAAATCATTACAACGACGATGGAAGTATTGTTTTATGTTATTAATATTACAAACAGCACTCCTATAAGGAACTCTAACTACTAATACACGGTCTTAGCCAGCTAACTTGATTTCATTTATCCAACAGACCTGACGGATGTATACTAATGGCAGTAAGGAGTCAGCCGATTACGAGTGAGTCATTAACAACTCTTTGCCTATTGTGACGTGAGTTAAAGCTGAGGAGTGTATGTAAGTTTACAAAAATGCAGTCGGGTTACAAAAATGCAGCACGTCAAAAGAACACATTTTGATTTCGGTAACGACGATGAAGCGATCCCAAACTATTTCTAGGAATGTTCAGCTCCGAGCGCGTCCAAGTCACATGCAAGCATTAAACGTACATCAAATTGTATTGATTTGAGGACTATCCGGGAATTACAAATATGGCACTTGTTTCAATCTGAGCAGTGTTTACTTAATGATTTGTAAGCGTTTATAATAAAAATATCATTCGAATTCCTATACTTGCTGTATATAGGAACACACGAATCTGACAATGATGATTCTATGCATTCGGGTTCTCCAAACGCACTTTATAGCACTCCCAATAAAGGAAGGAAACAGAAACATACAGGTATGGACAGTGCCATAATGTTTTTGTACACAACAAAGAAACAAATATGGCGGGCTGTAATATCATAAGCTGTTATTATGACGTGAACAGCCTAGGCAGCAAACATACACATACTCGTCCTGTCAATATTTTCAATATACTAAATGATATATGATCATCCAAAAATCCAAAAATCCAATGTAAAGGCAGTGTGACACTGAAAAAAAACCTTATCTTAGTCTGAACAAATTTACTAATTGAATACAACACAGTCAATTGTTATGTAGGTCATTTCCCCCACACTCATCATGACCTGAGTTCAATTAGTCTAGAACATTCTCAAGGTCACTGCCCTTGATGACCTCTCAACCTTGAATTCAATTAGTCATGTTTGGAATGTTCTGGAAAGTTGATTAGTTGTGTAAGGGAGATAATTTTAGAACAGTAATTAGCATGTCAATAAAAGTTCTAGATTGTTCTTATATGCTTATATGCCTTTATAAAAGGGACGTGCACAGCTTCCAGTCAGACTTTTGGGATCGTGTCTCTTGTGTGTTACTAAACCCAGCAGTAGTCATTCTCAAGACTTTTCAAGACCTTCACTGCCAACGCTGGATTTATACTGTGGACTTTGTGCAACTTCAAGCCTGCAAGCCAAAGGACTGTTCATTCATCCGACTGACTGTTACAACTCTGAGACTGGAGCTTTGCCGTCCCAGCTGAGATAAGTAGTCTGTACACTTTTAAAGCTTGTATTTTATCCCTGACTTAGCAATTAGTTTTATTTTCGTAATAAATTTTGTTTAAACGTAAACTGCTGAGTTCACCCTTTTGTTCGTTTTCTCTGCACGTAACAAAATTGGGGGCTCGTCCGGGATACGAATATTTTGAGCCGTTTGACAACATTTTGACAGCCTTTTCAAAACTACTGTATACTGTGAACTCAGCAAAATTCAATCATGGCGGAATTCAAGCCAGACGAATTTATGGATGACCTTGATCAGGACACATTTAATTCCCTCAGAAAAGACAACCTCATAGCACTGGCCAATTTCCTTAAAGTAGATGTCAAAAGATCTATGCGCAAGCGAGAAATACAGTTCAAGATTGCAAAACATTTAGTTAATTCTGGCCATTTTGAGGAGTCTGCCTTAAAAGATTATGAGCCTGAGTCTTCCTTCGAACTCAAAAAATTGGAATTAGAATACAGGCAGATTTCGAGCTAAAAAAATTGGCATTAGAAAAGAAAAAGAATTACAAATGAAAGAAAAAGAATTACAAATGGAAAAGGAGAGACAGGCATTAGAAAAAGAAAAAATACAAATGCAGTTAGAAATGGAAGAAAGACAGAAAGAGAGGGAATTGGAAATGAAAGAAAAAGAATTGCAAATGGAAGAAAGACAAAGGGAGAAAGAAAGAGAGGAAAAAGAAAAGGAAAGAGAATTAGCAGAACACCGACTGCAGTTAGAAATAAAACGTTTAGAGCTTGGACAGTCAGGAAAATTCTTCCCTTCAGACAAGTTTGACATCACTAAGCATTTCAGGTTAGTTCCCCCTTTCCAAGAAAAGGATGTTGATAAATATTTCCTTCATTTTGAGAAAATTGCTCAGAGTCTGAACTGGCCTAAGGAGTCCTGGTCTATGCTTTTGCAGAGTGCTTTGGTGGGTAAAGCCAGAGAAATTTACATTCAGTTGTCAGTAGAGCAGGCTTCAAATTATGATTCTGTAAAGGAATTAATTCTCAAGGGCTATGAATTGGTGCCTGAAGCTTACCGTCAGAAATTTAGGGATTGTGAGAAGGTGAAGGATCAAACTTATGTTGAATTTGCTCGAACAAAAGAACAACTGTTTGATCGTTGGTGTTCTTCTGAAAAGGTCAGTCAGAATTATGACAAATTACGACAGCTTGTTTTGATTGAGGAATTTAAAAGGTGCATCCGGAGTGACATCAAGACGTTTATCAATGAACAAAAGGCAGATACATTAGAGGTTGCTGCACGTTTGGCCGATGATTATTCATTGACCCACAAATCTTCATTTCTCAGCAAACCATCCCAGTCCTTTTCATACAGAAACAATGCAGGTAAATTTAACTCCTCCTTTTCATCCAAGAATTTCTCAAAGGACAGTAGGAAATCAAATGACAACAGTTCACAGAGTTCAGTAACACTCCCACATCATCAGATCCCAAGTCTCAATCTCCTTCTGACAAACAGTTTGTACACTTTCTTGTAATTATTGTAAGAAAGACGGCCATTTAATGTCAGATTGTTTCAAATTGAAAAGAAAACGTGAAGGTCAAAGTAGTCAAAGTGGATCTAAGCCCACCGGCTTTATTTCTTCATCAACTCAATTAGAGTCTAATAATGTGTGCAACACATTTTCTGAGGTTAAACCCCTCTCATCCCCAATTAATGAGGTCAAGGTCAATTCTTCTCAAGATAGCATTATGGGTATTTTCGAACCAACCATTTATTCATGATGGTTTTATATCACTTTCTAGTGATTTTTCTTCCGCACCCCTGTCAAAATTTAAGAGATACCGGGGCTTCCCAGTCTCTTTTGTTGGCAGATACCCTGCCGTTTTCTGAAAAGTCATTTTCAGGTTCTAAAGTTCTTATTAAGGGGGTAGATTGCAATGACTTTATTCCTGTTCCTCTCCATAATGTCTATTTGTCTTCGGACTTTGTTTCTGGACCTGTGGCTTTAGGTATTAGGCCTTTTTTGCCTTTTGAAGGGATTCACCTTCTTCTTGGAAACGACCTTGCCGGGGACAAGGTCATTACTAATCCACTTGTGACTGATAATCCTAGTTTAGATCAGGATCCAGAGCCAATTGAACAAGAGATACCCGGCCTTTTCCCTTCATGTGCTATTACTCGAGCCATGTCAAAGAAAACTTCTGAGAATCAAAATACTCTCAAAAATAATGTCACAGATGTTGACTTAAATGACACCTTTCTCAGTCAGGTGTTTGACACGGATCATTCCGTTATCCCTCGTGGATTTGAAACTTCCAGTAAAACTTCTGCTGACCAAAGTCAGACATTTTCTAGATCAAATCTCATTGCAGAACAACACAAAGACCCAGATATTTTGTCTTTGTTTGACAGGGTAGATGATGAAGGTAAAACTTCAGATAGCTCTGTTTCCTATTATACAAAATCTGGTATTCTCATGCGTAAATGGAGACCTCCAGATGTCTTGGTTGATGACGACTGGGCTATAAAACATCAAATTGTGGTTCCAAAGCCCTATCGTGCTGAAATATTGCGCCTGGCCCATGAAACGCCCTGGGCTGGTCATTTGGGAGTAAGGAAAACTTATCATAAAATTCTCAGTCACTTTTATTGGCCTAATCTCAGGCAGGATGTAACACATTTCTGTAAAACTTGTCACACATGTCAAATGGTAGGAAAGCCAAATCAGACCATTCCAAAGGCCCCTTTACAGCCAATTCCTGCATTTCAAGAACCATTTAGTAGGATTCTAATAGACTGTGTTGGGCCCCTACCAAAAACAAGATCAGGAAATGAGTACATGCTGACAATAATGTGTACATCAACTCGGTTCCCAGAAGCCATACCACTGAGAAATATAAAGACAAAGACTATAGTGAGAGCTTTAGTCAAATTTTTCACTTTATTTGGCCTCCCTAAATGTGTCCAGTCCGATCAAGGCTCCAACTTTATGTCTGGTATTTTTCAACAAGTAATGGATCAGCTAGGCATTAAACAGTATAGGTCATCCGCCTATCATCCAGAAAGTCAGGGTGCTCTTGAGAGATTTCATCAAACTTTGAAAAACATGATTAGGACCTACTGTTTTGACACAGAGAAGCAGTGGGATGAAGGAATTCATTTTTTGCTCTTTGCTGTTAGAGAGTCAATTCAGGAGTCTCTTGGTTTTAGCCCATTTGAGCTTGTATTTGGACATACAGTCCGTGGCCCACTTAAGCTCGTTAAGAGAAATTCCTATCAGACGATGATGATTGTCTGAATATTTTGCAATATGTGTCAGATTTTCGTACGAAACTCTCTAAAGCATGTGAATTAGCCAGAGGAAATCTTGAGTCATCTCAGCAGTCAATGAAAACCAAATATGATAAAAGCACCTCAAAACGGAAGTTTGAACCAGGTCAAAAAGTTCTTGTTCTACTTCCAATTCCTGGCAAACCACTCCATGCTCGTTACTTTGGGCCATATCTAATTGATAAGAAATTGAGTGATTTAAATTACATCATAATAACACCTGACAGGCGAAAACAAAAACAGCTATGTCACATAAATATGCTTAAGCCATATTTTGATAGGGATAATCCTACTATAACTCAGCCTGTCAGTGCAGTCAGTTCAAACCATTATGAAGATAGTGATACTGAAACTGACTTGAGTGAAAATACTCTAAACTCAAAGCTGGGCTCGGTCAGCTTCAGAACTCAGAAATCCTGGAGAAGCTGGAGTCTACAAAGTTGGCACACCTCCAGCCAGAACAAAAACAACAGGTGAAAGAACTGCTCCATGAATATAAACACCTGTTTCAAGATGTTCCAACGAGGACAAACGTTATCTATCACGACGTTGATGTTGGGGACAGTAAGCCTGTAAAACAACACCCATACAGACTGAATCCAACAAAAGCGAAATATCTCCAGGAAGAAGTCAAATACCTGCTGGACAATGACTTTATTGAACCCAGTAAAAGTAACTGGAGTTCGCCGTGCATACTTGTTCCCAAATCAGACCACAGTTATCGTATGTGCACGGACTTTAGGAAGGTCAACACTTTAACAAAGACAGACACTTTCCCAATCCCGAGGATTGATGACTGCATCGACCGAGTGGGAAAAGCCAAGTATGTGACGAAATTTGACCTACTGAAGGGATTTTGGCAAGTCCCTCTGACGGATCGTGCTCGTGAAATATCCGCCTTTGTTACACCAGACGGATTGTTCCAGTACAAGGTGATGCCATTCGGAATGAAGAACTCTCCGGCAACGTTCCAACGGATGATCAACGACGTCATATCCGGGCTAGAAGGATGTGAAGCTTACGTTGACGACGTCGTCCTGTATAGTGACACCTGGGAGGAACACATCAAGCTCATGCGGAAGTTCTTTGAGAGACTGAGCAAAGCAATGTTGACTGTCAACCTTGCCAAATCTGAGTTTGGTAGGGCAAGGGTAACTTACCTCGGACATACTGTAGGACAGGGTGAGGTAAAACCTGTTGATGCCAAAATCAGTGCCATTTCAAGTTTTCCCATTCCAAACTGCAAACGACAACTGATGCGCTTTCTCGGTATGGCTGGTTACTACAGAAAATTCTGTCCAAATTTCTCCACAATTACTGAGCCTTTGACTAACTTACTTAAAAAGAAAGTAAAGTTTGTTTGGTCAGAGCAATGCCAACAGGCATTTGATACACTTAAAGCCATACTGCAAAGTGCCCAGTGTTGTCTGCACCAGATTTCACTTTGCCATTCAAATTAGCTGTAGATGCTAGTGATACGGCTGCTGGTGCTGTTTTATTGCAAGAGGATAGTCATGGTATAGATCATCCTGTTTGCTATTTTTCACGCAAATTTAACAAATCTCAGAGAAACTACTCTACAATTGAAAAAGAGTGTTTATCTTTGATATTAGCTTTACAGCATTTTGAAGTTTATGTTACTTCTTCAAATCAGCCAATAGTGGTTCATATTGATCACAACCCTCTTGTTTTTCTGCAGAAATTTAAAGGCAAAAATCAGAGATTGCTAAGATGGAGTTTAATGTTACAGGAGTTTAATCTTGACATCAGACATATCAAAGGCAGAGACAATTTAATTGCAGACTGTCTCTCTCGTATTTAGAGTTTATTGTTGTTCACTTTCAAGAATTTTATTGTTGTTCACTTTCAAGAAATTTTACTTTAGAGTAAAACAAAATTTGAGTACTTAAATCCTTTTCAAGATTACATTTGCAAAAGAAAGATTTTTCTTTGAAAAATTTTCTTTTTTTTGAAGAGGGGGTGTGTTATGTAGGTCATTTCCCCACACTCATCATGACCTGAGTTCAATTAGTCTAGAACATTCTCAAGGTCACTGCCCTTGATGACCTCTCAACCTTGAATTCAATTAGTCATGTTTGGAATGTTCTGGAAAGTTGATTAGTTGTGTAAGGGAGATAATTTTAGAACAGTAATTAGCATGTCAATAAAAGTTCTAGATTGTTCTTATATGCATGTGCATATAAAAGGGACGTGCACAGCTTCCAGTCAGACTTTTGGGATCGTGTCTCTTGTGTGTTACTAAACTCCAGCAGCAGTCATTCTCAAGACTTTTCAAGACCTTCACTGCCAACGCTGGATTTATACTGTGGACTTTGTGCAACTTCAAGCCTGCAAGCCAAAGGACTGTTCATTCATCCGACTGACTGTTACAACTCTGAGACTGGAGCTTTGCCGTCCCAGCTGAGATAAGTAGTCTGTACACTTTTAAAGCTTGTATTTTATCCCTGACTTAGCAATTAGTTTTGTTTTCGTAATAAATTTTGTTTAAACGTAAACTGCTGAGTTCACCCTTTTGTTCGTTTTCTCTGCACGTAACACAATGCCAACGAGTACAAACGCGAAAACCAGGCAATGAGGATTGCCGCGCCGCGCTCACCTTTCGTCAAGAATTAATGCTGTATACTGACTGACTGATACGTCAATGTTTATTTTGCTAGCATCTGACCGTAAGCATATTCAGTATAACAAGAGTGTACCAACTTGTTTCGATCCGGTTATTATCGCAGCTGTTAACGATGAAAACATTGGTTATAGGCCATATACAACACTCGTATGCATGTTATCATTTTTTCCCTACAGGACAAGGTCGTACATTCGACGCAGGTCGTGTCTGGCCTGACGAATCGTCTGATTCATCCACTACGGACTGTGATGATGGTTCTTACGAACTACTGAATGAGCCACTTCCACCAAGGAGGTACGAACCTCAATACGAAAACACACATCCTAATCCGGGCAATATTCGCGTAAATTCGAAGGAAGAAAATGTCGCGAGAATAAACTCACCGACTGTACGGCACGGCCCAGTACTAGACTACAAACGAAGAAATAGACCTGCGAAAGTACGGGAGTATGAAAACCTCAAGAGGAACGACAATGTTTATAGATCAGACGAAGCGTCAGGTGGTGTAAGAAAACAGGTATTGTATAATTAATGTGTCAAAACTTTAAGCTTTTCCGTACGACAGAAGATATAATAAAATACGAACTCAAAACCATCAGTAGTTTAAAATTCTATAATCCACTTCAGTTTCTTTTCATTTATATGGTACGAATTTGCGATATGTAATATACAAGTCCGTTAGTGTTTCCAATTTATGGTAATTGCACTACAATTAGGTGAATTAGGATCTCCCTTCTCCCTCTTAGGTCGAACCGAATGTAGAAAATTTGGTTTATGCTCAACTCGACTTACCCACGAAAACCCAACCACCAAAGAAGAGTGCAAAAGGACGGGGTGAACGCTCAGACTATTCAACTATAGATCACCTGAGGACAGAAAATCTAAGGCGAGAGAGAAAGAACGCTGCAGCTGACGTTTAGCTTAGCTCGACAAGATTACAAATTATGGTAAAGCTGATACTTAAAACAGCCAGTTAGAGTGAGATAAGCTAATATCGTATCTCTTCCACTCGTCAAATGCACAATACTATGTTGCAATCAATCGAACCGCTCCATTTACATTTTATAGGAAGTCAAGGTGTCGAATATAATCAGTGTTGCTTTTTATGAACCACTTTCCTTGACTGAAACCGTTCATATAACTAAGATCAATAATACGCCAATATTGAGCATCATCGACATGTAAAGGGAGTTAAATCGAAAGCTTAGATGTTATTTCTACTCTAAGATTTGTAAAACGCGGCTAAAAACCGATTATTTAATGAACTGCGATTTTTTTTCAGAGATTACCGAAGCTTGTATTTATTTTGTTTTATGTTTCTATTTGAAATTCACAGAAATCTGTTGCTGTTGCACCCATTAATGTACAAGTCGAATCGGTATCAAAGGGTTATGATGTTTTTTCTACTTTATGATGAAATATTTTCTCTTATCCATGCTGAATATGTTAAACAAGAAACATGTTATAAATAAGTCAGATCTTTTACATGGCATTGAATAGAACTGGAGGAAAATAGGCAATTTAGAAAAGTACTAGCACTTCAGTGACTAAGAATTTTGATGATAGTGAATACGAGACTGTCATTGACTTAGATTGATTGTTTATATTTTCACAACATCGCAATGTTTTTGCCATATGTAGGCAACATATGGTGTGACATCAAAATAATCGTGAATTTGGAGAAAAATCGCGTCAGTTCCATTTTTAACGCTACGCGACAGAATAAAAGAAATTGTCAAACTTTTTCGTCATTTTATAATATTATTCAATATATAACCTATAAAGAGTCTCTGTCAATGACCTTGAAAGGCCTGCTCCTGTTGCAGACTAGTGGGAGTGAAATATCGAACTTTTAAATGCGTCAGCTGTTAATTGTCATCTGTTTAATTTCGTCAATATCGCTGTTTGATTTTTCCAACTTAACAGTGTTTTTTACGTAGACTAAAATATACTTTTGTTAACATCACAGATAAATTAAAAAAGGCTGGATATTGATAGACCGACTACTGTTATTTTTTGAATGCAAAATTCTGACAAGTATATGCGGGCTAACAATCAAACAACAACAGGAGGACGGTGGCAACGACAGAAACAACTACAACCAAACAACAAGAACAAAGATATACTCTAAGTAAGACAGTTTTGTTTTGCATGGCAGTACCATAATGACTTGAGATAAATCTGACTTGGTTAAAAAATGGGGCAGGTTGCACTATTTCATAATATTTTCTATGGCTAATTTAGTGAAATCAGTAAGGACTTGTTTAATATCGCCAGTCACATTGTCGACAAACCACTTCCAAAACGACACGTGTCGCTTGTCTGCCATGGGTTGTATTTCCATGAAATATACGTTGTACGTAAGATACACGAACATATTTAAATATTTGCGTAATGACGTTCTTCAATGGTTATTCCATTTAGCCCGACAAAGCAGAAGAAAACAATTATTCATAATTACACTTTTGTTTCTAGCCCCTGCCAAGTCAACTAAAAATGGAAGACGCTTATGCTATATAAGCACGAACATATATTGTCTGATTATACATTATTTCACTTGTTTTTGTTTGCAGTTTTTCACACTCATATAATTACAAACACAGTGCTGTGGAGATATGTCCTGAAGATTACGAATTAAGCATATAATTTGTCTTTATATCGTACAGTAAAGTAAATTTTCGAGCAATAATGCTTGTAAGCCATTCACCCTTCTGTGATAATTACTATGAACACTAATCAAAACATACATCAGGAGTCAACTTGCTAATTTATCTGTTGAGGCCTATGTGAGGTTTTTCAAGAGGATCAATTAAATCAGTATGTAAGCATTAAGTGATAGAATAAAAAAACTTGTAACTTTACTTATTGTAATAACACATTTGTTAATTTTTTTGGGTCTGAGGAAAATGATGTTTGAAACCGAATTGCACCATCAAAGGTAAGACACTATATATAGTGTTAACATCAAATTTATCTCGAGTTCCTGGTTCAGAGTTTAAAAATAACATAATTAAGGGGCGGTTCGTAGGACAAAATTCAGAATGTCAGAGTGCAGACAAAATCGGTAGCAATTCAACCTAACGTGACCTATCACATTTCAAATTGTATCTCTACTAGGTCATATCCTGTTTCTGGCATTTATTTTTTATGTAGTATTTTACGATTTTCAGGCCATTTTTTTGAAGGACAATTTCATATTCGAAATTAAGATGCCTTAACCTGCCTTTTTTTGGAGCAATTTCTCTATTTCATCTAAGTATAAATATAAAAAGCTGAGGACGAAGGGCCATATATGGCTCTTTCTATCATATGATGACGGAGTATTTTACGTATGAGAAAAACTTGATCCTCACATTGCTTCCAAAAGGCAATGTGACAAAATGTTAACCATCTTTAAAGTCCAAATATTTATTCATATAGTTCCCTAATAGATGACATGTATTCGCACAGTATGGACCTGGCTTCGAGGGACCTGTATAAATTTAAATACCCTAATATTGATGAAAAAGAAGTTCGTTCTAATTATTTTTCTTTACTGACAACAAACCTATATTGATACAATCAGGAGATAAACTGAGTGAATGTCCGACGATAAATATGTTTTTGACCCTAAAACTTTCGCCCTGGAAAGAAAAGTTAAGGCAGACATGGATTTACACAATGATATTATTTTGCACTTTTGATAAACCCTCATTGAAAAAGATTGTGAAAAAATAATTTAAATCTTGAACTTCAAATATGGAACACCGGAAATCTGACAACTGCAGGAAGAATGTTCATAAGGGAATGATCTGGAACTTTAAGAATGTTAATATTAACAGTCACGTCTGTCCCTGAAAATTTTCAGAAAGGGAGCAAACGATTTTCCATTGAAATTGTTATCGTAGACTAAGAAAACTATAAAGATTATGACATTAATGGAAAGACAAAGAAAAGCTTGAAAATGGTTGAAGTAACAGAAATGAACATAGCGTTGATATAGTCTTACGTTCAGTCTAACTCTTTGATATCATTTTATTCAAAAATTTGGGCAACTGTATTTTTTAATCAAACAGTTATATTGCAATTTTACTTTCTTCAACGTGTCAAGGTGTAACATCACAACTACTTTTGAATCATAAGATCATAAATGCTGGTGGAAGTAAGTAATTATAAAAAAATATAGATTTAGCATGAAATCGGGTACCAAGTGATCCGATGCCAATGGAATATCACGACATTGTCAATATTTTAAAGGAAAGGTTAATATGAAGGTTAATTATTCAACATACAAATTATTATAATGCCAATTCCCGGATAGTCAACAAGATTACTTGATAACCAAAATTGTATTAATGCATCCAACGAAATGACACAAGATTGTCTTTGAAGTCAACACTATAACGTACCTCCACCCACTCGACCTGCACAACAGTCACGCATCACTTTACTGGGCGAAAGACAGCCGCAGGGACAATTCTGTCCTCCAGAAGAGCTATCAACCCGGGATAGAAAATACGGTTATATTCACTTAACGACGTCGACCACATAATCAAGAGATTTCTCTCAAAAAAGGACAATAGGTTTAATTAGATAAGGATACACGAGCAATTTAATTATAGCTATGAGAGTTTTCTTGCTTAGCTTCACACCATTAAATGTTGTATATAATGTATTTGCAGTAGGCACGTGGTTGAAACGAAGTCGCATAATAAAGACAAACATAATATGTAGTGATGAGGACGCCATTCAGAGAGATTTATCAAAACGCAAGTAACGAAATTTCGATTGCTGCTGTCATTTGGATACAAGAGCAGTTTTGAAAATCGTCAAGGACCGCAAAACAACAACAACAACAACAACTACAACAACAACAACAACAACAGCAACTCTTTAAACTTTTTAAATCAAAATACTGCTGTGTGGAATAAATGAGATCAGTAAAGACTAGTCTAAAATCAAAAGCAACACTATTGACAAGGACTTCCACAATGTGTTATGAATCAAGTCGACATTTCGAGTTGTGTCCGTCTGAAATGTACATTGTACGTTAAACACATGATCATATTTAATTATTCGCATAATGCTTCTCCACGGTTTACTCGATTTAGCTTTGCAGAGCAAAATACCTCAAACTCTCCACATTTGAGCTGTTCGCTAGTAACCCTCTGAATAACCAATAGTGGGAAGCGCCCATGCTGTATGACTGTAAAAACATATTCGCTGAATTCACATTGTCATATTAGCTTGAGTTAACAGCTTTCATAGCCTTTGTAACAATTTTCAGTGCGTTATGAATCGACATATCTTGTAGATTAGACATTAAACATATATTTGTATACAGTTTGAAGTTCATTGATTTTTTTTAATTATATAAACAGAAATTTATCCTTCGAAACATGCATCAATTATCAACTCAGTAATTTTTCCGATGGGGCTTTCATAAGGTCTTTACAGCAAGTACTATTGTATTAGACTGCATACGTGAAAATCGAGAGATCAAACAAGTGTTACTGTCCTTATATAAGACGTTTATCAATTTTGTAGGCTGATAAAATAATGTTTGGAACCTTGTTGATTGATAGAAGGGAACACACTGCCATTATTTATATCAATGTTGTCTTAATTTACAGGTTGATTGTATAAAAACTACACAGTGAACGGGCGGTGCCTTGGTTTGAGGTTATGTCAAAGTTCAGACTTTCTCTGCAGTATATCACTCTGTCGTGACCTTTGACATTAATTTGTATTTATTCTAGGTCATATCCTGTTTCTTGCAATTTTAAGCTTCAAAATGCAGTCGCCTTCGACAAGCTGAAAGTAATTGTGTTTTGACATTGCAATATAGTAAAAGAAATTAGATCTGCCTAAAACGCTAACTTTATGGAGCAAGTCTTGATGTGTAAATACATATAAGTGAGAAACAGAGACCGTGAGTTTAGCTTTCTTTTGTGTGATGGATTGTTCATGAAAATATAAAGAACTGTGTTTTCACATTGCTTTGCTACTGCCATGAAACAAAAAATTAAACATTTTCCGTAGCTCTATTAATTAGGTCTCAATATCTTTCAATTTCCTGATAAATGATATCAGGGGGCAAAAATGGCAACTATATATGCGCCATGCATAACCATCTAGGGACTTTCAAAAAATTGAATGTGAAAAAAATGATATAGAAGAATTTAATACTTTTTGTTTTTATTTCGCGAGAAACATGGCCTCTCTTTCAGTGCACAATATATATGCTTTCAAATGCTCGAAGGCAAGCAGTCGTTGCTTTCATCCGAAACCAAATAAAGGACCAACCATAAATTACAATGGCGACCTAATTTATGGCTAAACACACAAAATTAGATAGCAGGTAGAAGTATGATAGCCCGGATTTTATCGTTATCCTATCCATCCATCTATCAAAATACTTTTATCGAGGCAAAGCAATATTATAGAAATATCATGTTAAGTCGGAAAAATACCAAAGTCTGAGCAGACAGGTTTAGTTCCATTTAGTTCCATTTTATCTTAAAGAGAAATGAAGGTCTTTCTTAGCTTATGTTCATAATTATTTGAAGAAAAATAAAAGTACATGATGTCTCTAATGTTTGATTCAGTGCATCGGAAGAAGGAAAGAAAGGAAATGTTAATCTTTAGCTACCACAATTTAAGAATATTGTTCAAGAGTGAGTCAACCATAGTCTGTCTTTCGAACATCACATGTGAAATAGAAATTTAAATTTGTATAAAAAGATTGAATATTGGTGATGACAAAACTACAATAGATATCATTAATCTGTCTCAACCCGCTGTAACATGTTGTCAGGTGCGAAACGGAAACGATTAAATTCACTCATTAACCGCGTCGATCCAGGTAACCTTAACTAGCAACGCTGTCTATTGAGATTGTATAAGGTTAACATTAAATTTATGCCGGCCATTAAATATATTTTGATTAGCTAATTTTATATCCATCGGCAAAAAATGAAAATATAATCTAACCAATTGTTGTCTGCGACTGTTGGAGGTTAAAGATAACGTTATCAACAAAATGCACTGCACGCCTGATAATTTATTTTAGATGAAACTTTTACATCGCGACAAAAAGTAATATCACTTTACAACCTCGACCACATAATCATTATATTTCCCGCAAAAAGGACAGTTCTTTTTTCTAATGGTTAATACGAGACTGTCATTGACATAGATTACAACAACAACAACGAAAACAACAACAAAGATATACTATAAATAAGACGGTACGGTACTGTGATGTCTTGATAAAAGTGGAAGAGAAAGCACTATTTCAAGTATTTGATATTGCTAATTTAAAGAATTCAGTTAGTGCTTGTATATAGGTGGTACGTTACCTTTATGAACATATTTAATTATTTGCACACTGTTCTTCAATGCTTACTCGATTTAACCAGACACACTAAAATGAAAACAAGACCTACATACATCCCAATTACACTTTTTCTAAACCCTTCCAACTCAGGAAGCTTAAGCTATATAACCACGAAAAATATATTTGCTGAATTCACATTGTTATACTAGCTTGATAGTTTACACAGTCATATACCTAAAGACACAGAGTGCGCTGTGGAGATATATCCTGGAGATTACAAATTAAAGATATTCATCTTTATATGGTATAATAAAGTCAATCTGATAGTAATTTTGCTTGCAATAAGGTCACTCTTCTGTGATATTTACATTGACCCCCAAGCGAAACATGCTTAAGGAATACTTAGTAATTTATCTGTTAGGGCCTATATGAGGTTTTCATAGCAAGATCAATGGTATCAGTATGTACACATTAAGAGATAGATACAGAAAACACTTGTAACTTTACTTATTGTAAAAAAAACACATTCGTTAATTTTTTAGTCTGGGAAAATAATGTTTGGTACCGTATTACCCTATCAAATGTTAGACGCTACAAAGTTGACATCAATTTTATCTTGAATTCCTGGTTGAGATTTTAAAAATAACACAATTAACGGGCGGTGCTTAGGACTAAGTTCAGGATGTCAGAGTGCAGGCTTCATCGGTAGCAAAGCAATCTAAAATGACCAGTGACATCTAAAATTGTATCCTCTATTAGGTGATATCCTGTTCCTGGCCTTTTCCGCCTTCAACATTTTATAGTATTTTACTAATTGCAGGCCGTTTTGTTTGACAGAACAATTTTGTATTCGAAATGAACTTTAACATAAAATGCCTGCATTTTTGGATCATTTTTTAAATTTATCTGAGTATAGATACAAAGAGGTGAGGACGAAAGACATGTATGACTCTTTCTTTCATGTGACGGAGTATTTTACGTATGAAAGAAACTTAATCCTCACATTACTTCCTTAAGGCACTGTAACTAATATGTAAACTTTTCATAGCCCGATTATTTATTCATTCAATTCCCTAATAGATAATATCAGTAGCGATAATTGTCAATCTGTATTCGCACAGTATGGTCCAGGCTTTTATAAGGGTCTGTATAAATTTAACAACCAAAACATTGATAGTAAAGCAGTTAGTTCTAAGTATTTTTCTTCAATGTCAAAACATCTATATTGATACAATAAGGAGAGAAACGTATGATTGCCTGGTGACAAAACAAGATATGTTTAGGACCCTAAAAATCCCACCCAGGGAAGAAAAACTTCAGACAGTCATGGATTTAGACAATGATTTTGTTTTGCACTCTGAAGAAACTTGGAACCCTTTACTATATGTCTATTTTCAAATACGAAACGGCAATAAATACTGACACGATTGTGCTTAAGAGGTTACCTAAGGGTATGTTCAAACTTCAGAACGACAGTGTGTCAATCAGTTTAACAAGACTGCCACAGTTAATATAAAAAATCCATCATATGAATCGCATTCGTCACTTGGATTCTAAGAATTCTTGAGAGAATATTTATAAGCGTTATGCTACTACATCAATACTGTGAGTAAAGTATGAGCAAAGTTCCGACGTGGCACTCCTGCATATGTCACAGGTCATGACCTCTGAGCTACTGATCTACGAGATCTCAGGCTGTAGACATCACCTGTTGAAATAAAACACATTGATCCATATTCCAAAATTTTGACAGTATTGTTTTTGATAGACCCAACTCTTATTTTTATAATAGCAATTTTGGTAATTTTTTCAAACGGATATTTATGACAGTAAAAATTTAATATATGTTGCTCCCCCCCAAAAAAATATAACGATAATAATTTCGTTTATATTGATGAGAATGTCTTTCGTAGCTCAGCTTGGCTGAAGAACACTAAATGTACTTGTAGACTTTATTTAAAATAATAACATTTTTAATTAAATACACCCAAGGAAATACATGTCTAATACTATCCCTATATTTCAAGGGTATTATCTACCAATTAGTCTATTATTGGCTCTGTCCTTAGCACTCTTTTGTTCACCATCTACATTGCTTCACAATGAAATTTAATTCACAACTACGATGATAACTTCCACCAGTATGCAGACGAAAACCAACAAAATCTTTCATTTACCCATTGTGACTCTTATTTAGCCATGTCCCCTGCTAAAACATGTGTTCATGACATCAAAGAATGGATGACTCAAAATAAACTCCAGCTCAACGACAATAAAACAGAAATCCTGATTCGCTCCAAGCTAGACTTTGCATCTGATCCAGTTAAAATTGGCAAAATGAGTCCTACTGCCATCGCCACCGTCTCATCTGCTCCCAATTTTGGCAAGGTCTTTGACAATAATCACACAGTCGGTATATTAAGTTCACTTCCAAATCAATATACAACCATCTCCGCCGGATTTGATCTATACGAGTCTATCTCAGCATGGCAAACCTTAATACATGTAACTTTGACGGCTGAACTTGACTATTGTGTTTTACTTCTATATGAACGCCAACAAAATAGGCATGTTATAATAACCTCGGCAAGAATATTATCACACGCACAAGGAAATCTATGCCGATCACCCAAGTCTTCACCAATCTCCATTTGTAATCAATTTGTCTCAGGAGTGACTGCAAATTTATGCTGTTAACGTTCAAGGCTATTCACAACCAGACTCCTTCGTACATCTGTGATTAACTCAAGCCCTATCTTCAAACTCGTACACTCCGTCCATCCACCAAGAAACGTTTAATGAGTACAACCTACAAACTCATCACCTATGGTGGCCGTAACCTATGGTTTCCATACGCTTCATCTAGACCAAGAACGCATTACCACTCGACTTTGGAAAATTCCCTCACTTGGAAACTTTTTAAATCAAACTGGAAACGCACATATCCTCCAGAACACACTGTGTGGTTTAGCAATTTAGCGTCATAGAGCAAACACTGTTCTGGCGCTACATAAACTTTGCTGATCGATAGATGGCAATTGGATCATTCTCCTTTTTGAAATACAAATTAAAAAAAAAGACACTCCAACTTTGTACTTTTGTTTAGAAAAAAAAAAGACTGAATACCGGCGATGCCAGAACAACAATAAGTATCATTAACCTGTCTCAACAAGCTGTAACATTCTGTCAGTTGCCAAACGAAAACAAATCACTCATCACCCATTTTGATTCGGGATACCATGACTTGCGACCCTCTCTATTGAGATTTTTATGTGGCTGAAATGATATTCTTGCAGGCCATTAAATATATTTTCGTCATTAGCTTTTTTATCTCTTTCGGAGGATATGAAAATAAAATTTTACTTATTATTGTCTACGACTGTTGGAGGTTAGAGATAACATTATCAATACAATGCACCGAAGTGTGATACTTCAGTTTCGATGAAAATTGAAAACATCACGATAAAAAGTAATGTTTATTTTACAAACGCGACTACATTATTATATTTCTTGCAAACAAGGACAATAGGTTGATTTCCATTAGGATAAATGAGGTGGATAAGTATAGGGGGGAAAATATCTTGCTGGTCACTATGACTTGACCTTTAAATTTTGTATATATCTATTTTAGTAGGCACTTAGATGTAATGGATTCGCGTGACGATTTTTAAAAATAACACAAGTCACACAATGTCATATAATTATCAGGACGCCATTTTGACTTCCCAATACTTTGTTTCTCTTTTCATTGAGGAATAGCGGTTGAAGAAGGCACAACATCTATATTTAACTATAAGAAAATCTAGTAGGAGTCAATAATAAATAATATGAGATTCATTAACATCTTACAACACTTATCTCGAACGCGTTAGACATTAAGTGATACTTTTAAGACGCCATGTTCAGTTATATATGTGGACAAATTGAGTGTTGGGATACGACTCCAGTACTAGGCTTAGATGGTGTTAATCTGTGCCCGCGTCGCCATTTTTAAATACCTTCTGACAGAAAAACAGTAACTGATCACACGATCCTTACAAATTACGGCGGAGAAATGACCGAGTATGGCGGCATTTGTTTACAAATTTGGCGTGCATGCTAATTTAGGTTTGACCTCTACCTCGTACGCTACGCTAGGCTTGACGAAATAGTCAGCAAACATGATGTAGATCAGACAAAGCCAAGGTATATTGAACGCAAATAAACGCGTACGTTCTTGGCGCGTTTACGCGCCTCCCGCAGTCTTGCCGTTGGTGCAGAATGCGCCCTCCCGCATAAAAACAAAATTCCTCTGACAAAATGAAAACAACTTAATTCATTCCACACTAACAATTCGCTTTGTAAATGAATGATGTTTGCAATTACCGAAGAGTACAACTTGACTCGTCCAAACTCAAGCTCTTACGTAAGCTCTCATAGCAATGCGATGTTCTGAATAAAAATGATGATTGCACATTTAATATATTGCAGTGTACCAATTGAATTCTCCTGGCCTATTAAAGGTGTTTTAAATTGAATTTAAGAAATTGATTGATTCAAGAAAGCTATGGAAACCTGTAAACTTGTAAGTGCTGTAAAATTTTAAGTACCTTCTCATGTATTGTGTTGATTCCCACACTCTCTAATCAGTTGCGAATAAGAGTAGTGTAGACATTCAGGTGCAATGGAAATCTCAAATTAATTATGTCAATTAAATTATTTTGTAACGAGAGAATGATACACTTGTGACGTACGTTTGGTTGATTCTTTTTTATGGTATAATTTTCACCATTAGAAACAATATCAAAATAAGAAAGCACTGTCGAAATCTCGTTAACTTTGCGAACAAAAGGTGTAAAAAACTAGCTCTTATATATGACGAATCCTAGCAGACTCACAGACAGTTGAAAATATACGTTACATATTAAACCCCTATTCTAAAATACTAAATAATTGCAAAAGTGCCAACGTTTATTGATGAAAAGGCCGTTTACTTAATCTATGTCAGTTTAGAATGATATACATCACACGATGTTTAAGACAAGGCATTCCCATTGATTAAAGTTTCGTTCACAAGGTTATCTCTTTCACACAGTGGCATTATTTATCCGGCGGAGCAGAAACTAAAATATTAAAATTCACACGTCGTGAGTCGTTATGTTGATAACATCAACATAGTGAGTAGGTAATAGGTTGGGAAACAGTTACATCGCTCTGTCGTCATTAATCATTCATGACCTTTGACATATTATTAGGTGCAGCCAACGGAGCTATTCATCGAAAAAGCTATTCGAGGAGCAATTTTTGAGGGCAGGGGAAATTTTAATTTTGCTCGGGCAGGGGACATGTTCTTAGGTGGCAGGGGAGCAAATTTTAGTTGTTTTTTTTGTAGGGCAGGGCGGATATCGGTTGATTGTTCTGGGGACAGGGCTTGGTGAAAACGTTTTCAGGGGAATTGTTTCCAGGGCAGGGGAAATTTGCAAGATTTTTTGCGCCATAGGGCAGGGGAACTTCAAAAATTCACATTGGGGAGGGGAAACAGGCAAATATAAGTAGGGAGTGGGTAAAAATGAAGTTTTAGTTCGGGAGGGTAAGTCGAAAAATTTTTCTGTAGGAGGGCAAATTATGAACAACTAAATAATTACACTCTTGACTAAAATTAATCAGTTCATATTACTTGTCATGCACAATATATCTTATCATAGTGAGGACCTTTTTAAAAGTGCATTGTTCGTTGGCTGCACCTAATATTACATTTAATCTTCAGCTTACTCTGTTACTTCCATGGGAAGTCTTTATTCATTTTCCCTTGACAAACACCCACCATTCCATTTAACACAATACTGATTTGTTGGATATATTGTTTTAAACGGCACCAATTTTCTGAAGCATGTGTTGCGCTGGTCTGTTTGTTAATCGCACACGTTCAATCATTAACATACAATGTACACAACGTTGTTGAACTTAGGTCACAGTGGGGTTTCTATTGTATACAAACATTCAAGTTCCTGACAGCTTGGGCCTCTACTGGGTTTTTCCACATGAACCAACGAATTTGACCAAAAAAAAAACGTGATTTTTTTTCATCAGAAACAGCTTCAATAGCAATGCGATTTCGATATGAATGATGTTTGCAATTCAGAGTCAAAGTGCATAAGTTAGCTACCCCTGACTCAGTCAACTTAAAACACGAATTTTATGAGAAAAGTATGAAATGTTTTATTAATGACAGATGCATGTAATGCATAAGATGATGTTCATTTTATTGTTTTTAATTGCTTTTATTGCAATATCGACCAAATATTCCTAAGGGCCCTTTTTTATTGCTTCAGTGTTCAATATCATACACATGTTCCTGTGACTGGAACGTGTATGTTTGATTAATATCAAAATAGTAGAGAGCAATAGTATATCAAAAACAAATATTACAAAGTCAGCAAAGTTTTAATATTCACAGCTGACAGTTGTATATCAGTTGCATAGAGTGTTGCATTATAAACTATTCCCGAATATTCATTTCTGTATGCTTTGTGTTTTGATAGTGTTTTTCTATTTGCAAGCTTTCCTGTCTGTTAAATATATGGATTCATTAATTTTACAGACTATATTATATTCTTTTGATATAGCATATTATACATCTACCATCGAGAACAATAGAATTTTGCGTGCGCTAAAAAAGCCGTACGGAACGCCCGTTCCGTAACACGTACGGTTTCAAGGCGCCCCATCCCCCTGCGGCTGTATCTGCGCGTTCAATGTTGAACGGTTTCAAGGGACTCATTGGACGAGTGCCAGAACATGTCTCGCACGCGCTCTTTGCAGTGCACACACTCGAAAACTTGCAGAAGCGCGTCCGAGATAGCGTTCCACACTTGCGCTATAAATCGGAAGAAAAATTGTTGATATTGCACGAAAACGGTCATTACTCTGACGATTTGATGCCCCAGTCACGAATGTAAGATGTATAATAATAAGGTTATTACGAAAATACCGCAAAGGATGCACTCGGACATTGGCGCCGCGCATCGCCCTCCGCTTTGCGTCGGGCGATACGCTGCGCCAATGTCCTCGTGCATCCTTTGCGGTATTTTCGTTATAACCTCATAAGATACAGAGCTTCACATTAAACCTGCCAACAATAAACACATGTTTCAGTTATAATACTTATAATATTGTTGATCATTTACTCAAAACAAAAGAAAACAATTCACTTGCTGGGAGAACGTAATAAACAAAAGAGGGTAAAGGGGCTTTTTACAATGTATATTTTAATGAAATAAAGAGAACAATGTCTCTTCAAAATATCAGTATTTTGAGAGGATTAAAATGTTGCATTGCGGATAAACAAAGAAACCAAAACCTAAAACTATTGTTACTCTAAGCAAGTAACATTTGATTGTGATGTCACGTCATGACAGTGAATAAATCATCAGCATCTTATGTTTAACAAAGGTAATGATCTTAGATCCGTGTCATATATTTCTACATTTCCCGTTAAAAATGATGGCAGTTATGTACTCAATCTGAGGAGACATTGTTTACAGGGTTAGGTCGTAACTATAAGCCGACTACTGAAAGGACACGGGGTAACCAGCTTTGTCCTTCGAGCAGTCTATTTTAGGTGCTTACTGTCACTCTTATTGATAAAATGCTGACGCCATGTCTTCAAGCTTTCGTAACCTTTACAAACTCTTTTAGTTTCGATACGCCCACGAAGGTTTTCGTGAAGTCTTATCTAGAACTGCCAGCAGGCTAATTAGGAACATGTATGTTACGTCATGCCATAATGCTTCATCAATAGCATCGTAAATAAAAACAAAGCATAATTGAGTATATGTCGTGGTAAATCACAATAGAGGAAAGCGAGGAAAAGACGGACTAAATATGAACGAATTAAAAATTGTGCATAGCGCCCCCTATTACACTATGTCTGGCTATATTGCTTAATATTTAACTCCTACCGCTATAAAGGTCAGAATAGGAGTAAACTGGCATTGATTTTTGATGACGGGGTCAGAAATCGATGTCTATCTTTTCCAAAGTCAGTGTCCTCACCACATATATGTGTAATAAATATCTTCCTTTTGTGTTTAGGCTGATGAAATTCTGACTCAAATAGCAAAGATGTGTTGGTAATTTGACATAATGGACCTGATAAGTTCTTATGCGTTTTAGCATCCCCACTTTGATTAAACTGGAACAAATATCACGATGCAAACATTTCAGGTTGGGGCGGATGAAAATTATCAACATCAAAATGTAGATCAATAGATTGGTCTTGATTTTTGCGAAGCGAAGAGGGTGACAATCAAAGGTAGCTTTGTCTGTTTTGAACAAATTGAAGGCTTTTACGAAATATGGCAATTTTACTCGCACCTGTTTCATGTTTTGCTTCACTGACATGCCGGGCAAAGATTGGAAAGAGTCAAATTACAAACTATTGTAGCCGATAATGCTGGGATGACACTGAGATGAGTTGTGTGTCCTGAGGCAACCAACAGTTCAGAGAACTGCGTTATGTACTAGTCATGAAAGAAGCTATTGAAATATCATTTTGAAATAAAAGACCATTTCGTTTGAAGCGAAAATGTTTTGTAGGATATATTTTCTCAGGGAAACTGCACAATTTTCCTAAACACGTGTTGAACATGTAAGTTAGTTCATAAAGCATACGTTTCACCTTTATAACAAAAAGAAAACAGAGAAAAATGTGGTAAACAGAGGCAACCTAAGGGTTTCTTTTGAGTTACAAAACATCTCCACCTTCAGATAACTTGAGCCTCTCATTATTTTGACTTATAGCTCTACAAACTGCCATTATCAAGCACATAGGCTAATATTGACTTATTTGCAAGATGATAATTAAAGGCTGTGTCTATATTTCTTATCAAATAATTGCTTCTGGGAAAAGGCTATAAAAGCACCTCAAAGACTGATAACAACTCTGCAGAATAATGGCTTTTGGAAATTTCAAAGACACGTGATCCACCGCACATTGTATCTGATACAGTAATTTTTGTGTTCTCCTGTTCATTAAGGTGTCTGTTGCACTTTTAGTTTAAATTGTATGATTATTATTTATTTTTCACTCTCTGAGTCCTTAAAAGTTGACATTGATAAATATTAACTGCCTCTTATGCTTGGGATTTTTTTGTTTCTCAAATGTTGTTGTATCAATCGGTTATTGTAGATGGCCGTCTTCATCGATGGTATTGAAAAGGCCAAAAATTGAGTTAACGATACGGTGCAAGTGGGTAGCCTGCCAAATTCTTGAAGCAGTTTATTTTCAGGTACTTATTATCATATATTTTTCACACCTGACGCCATGCTTTCGAAAGATTCGCAGACCCTTGACTGGCAGTTTCGATTTTATTTAATGGAATATCCTAGCAGAGGAAGGCTTGTTATTTTGTTAGAGTGCCCAAAGGACATATCAAACTCAGAAGTTACATTGTGAACCCCTATCCTTAACCATCGACCAACATGCCAACATTATTTGACGAAATTGCCTTTATTATGTGTCTGTCTAGAATGATGTACATCAATTGACTTTCAAGACATACTGTTCTTGTCGATGATATGTTTATTTACACATTACGGAACTAGTTAGCCACATAGTGGCATCATATGTCCGCTTTGACAGAAACTTAAATGTTAACAACATCGACGTGTGTCGCCATGTCGGCAACGTCAACAAGGTGAATTAGCTGATAGTGTTTAATGCAGGTATGCACCTCTTTTACCAGTAATCTTTCCTGGCCTTTGACATATTTGATATTTCGGGACCTTTGACATATTGTATCTCAATAACGTAATCCGTTACGGCAGTTATTCCATTACACATTACTCTTGACGAAATAAAGGCCATTTCATTTCACATGATACAGTATAAATTATGCCCGAATCTGTTTAAGTACAAAATATGGAATTATATAATTTTTAAATGCACTGAAACACATTCATTGATTAAAATTGAAGCTGCTCTATAAAATGTCAGATTATAATATATAATGAGTGTTTTATATCCTTGTGCTGCACATTCGTTGTCTTTTGTATGTTATAATTTTCACTGTTAAGAAACACTAATGAAATCTCGTTAACAGCACAAGAAAGTGCAAGTAACTGGTTGTCTTAAATGGCGAATACTAGCTGGAAGGAAGCAGAGGAAGGCTTAATACTTTTGAGATTGCTGTCATAGACATGTCAAAAATAGACATTACATATGAAGAATCTATCCTCAAATATGACATAATTTTACTCTGCCAAAAATTTATGGACGGAAAGATAGGTGTCAATCGAGACTGATGTTCATCCTCTGATGTTAAAGACAAAGCATTTTCACCAATTAAATTTTCATTTACAGACTTATAGCTAGTATAGCAGCATCACTTCCCCGCCTCAGCCGAAACTAAAATGTTAAATTTTAATATGGTCGTTAGTCGTTCAACAAAGTGAGTACATACAAGGAGTAGAGGCAGCTATGTCTATCGCTCGTCTCTAATCTTTTGTGACCATTGGGATATTGTGTCTTATCTTGCACGTATCCTATTAGGACTGTTCTTCCATAATACGTCTTAATTTTCCCCTTGACGAAATTGACACCGTTTCAATGACAACATAATGATTTGTAGGATTTGTTGTCTCAAACTGCACCAATTTCACGTGGCAATTATTGAATCGGCCTGTTAGTTTATTACCAAGACTCATCAAAAAATGATCACAGAAAACATAGGCAAACAGAGACCACACAGGAGTTTCTTTTCATTGACAAAATATGATAGCCTTCAGAGAGGTTGAGAATTTACTGGTTTTTTCAAAACGCATTGAAACAGAGTTTATGTCTTTCTCTTCAGCAACAGTTCTAACAGCAGTTCGATTTTTAAACAAACGATGTTTGAAATTTGTCACGGTATACAAGTCGGCTACCCCTTGACTTTGTCAATTGAAAACATGCATTTTTTATTAAAAAAAACGATTGATTAACGGATAACATAAAGTAACATAACGTTCATAGACATAGTATTCATTCATAATTTGGATTTTTTAAAAATTCTAATAGCGGTCAATTCCTAAAAGCTATCATTAATGAGTCCGTGTTTAATATCATGCATATGTTTCTGTCACTACAAAGTGTTTGTTGGGTCAAAATCAAACTAGTAGAGAGCAAAAGTACACCAAACACTGTGCAAGTCATAAATGTTTCAATGTGCACATCTTACGATCATTTAGTCAAAACATCAGAAAAAAAATTAACGTGTTAGGCGAAGGTAAGAAACCAAAGAGGCGCAGGGGGTTTTCACTAAGTATATTTCACATAAGCAAGGAAAATAATTTGTAAAAAAACTATAAGTATTTTTACGGGAAAGATATCTTGCTATTGCTAAAAAGAATTGAAAAGCCCAACACGGTTCACAGTTGTTACTCTAAACTAAAAATCAACATTTAATTGTGTTGTCACTTCATGACTGTGAATAAATCATTGTCTTAGGTCCAACATATGGCTCTCCAGTGACTGTCAAAGGTCATGACCATTATCTGGCCGCTTATGTGACGACAATGTTTATAATTCGTATGCATGCTTCGACATTAGAAAGGGAAGGAGGTCAGAATGTGGGCCGCTGGTGCACTTCCTTTGCAAAGTGTTCTAGAAAGTTGAAACTGACACAAAAGAATTTGAATCCTTTCACGTTCTTCGTGAAATCGTATTTAGTACAGTCATCAGACATGCGACGTCTACATTAAATTGTTATGTTTCACAGCATGCGAACATACTTGTAACTGCCAGAATTCAATCGACACACGAACCCGACTCACGGCTTGCTCGATGAAAATGTTCACCGTTGCCATCAGAAAATAGAATCAGTTCAAATAGAAAATTTGGCTTTCATGCAAATTGTATAAAGTAACGAGATAAAAATTATACACGTTCTGTAACTGATGACTAATGCACAATAAAAATAGCTCTAGAATTAAACGTTAGATTAAAAGGAATATGTCCTTAAGAAATACTTGAGATGGCCCTGAAAATGTACACTCGAAAAAAACCTCTACATTGGTTAAAGTTAACTTTCAAATTTAGACTTGTGCCAGTTACTTAGTGACATACAAAATATGGACATGTGTATTTTTCATGCAAATATTTGTCATATATTGAATAAAATATTGCAGAAGATAATGCCTGCATGTATCTGCACTACTTGCATTCGCTCAATTCTCAAAATTTGAAAAGAATTGTGAAGACGGTAAGAAAGTTTTGTATATCGCTAAATAAATTTCTTATATTATCTACTAGCGGTAATCCGATTAACACAAGTTAGTTTAGGACCAAATCTAGTGGCATCGAGCAGGAATTGACTTCCAGCATTCTTAATATATACAAACACGAACCATACACGTGGTAAGCAGCCAGCATTTGCCTTCCCGAAGATATTTTCTCTCTGCCATTAAAGAGAAAACAGTGGAAGAAGATGTACTTATTTTTCATTCTGAATTAATTGTGATATTTTTTTTCTTGGTGTAGATTCTTACTCAAATGAATAACACCCATGTAAGGCATTTGAGTGAAACTTTTAGTCGTTTGATTTGTATATATTTGTTATCTGTCAACACATATAGAGAACGCGTGAGAGAAAATTCTAGTAGTGACAAAACTACACAAATTGCATGTTTTCCAACATATGACATTTTCTTATTGGCATTATGCTAATTTAGGGCTATATCAAAAACATGTCCGCGTTACAGCATACAGTCTGGAGGTATCTGCTACGGTGGTGTCTGGCTTCTGCTAACCCTTTAGGAGTTTGTTGATTAACCGAATGATATCTGGGAGAAGAGTGGTGATGAGCCTTTAGTTTAAGTCGTATAATATAATTATCTTTTAAATTCTGTGTCGCTTAAAAGATGAATATTGAAAAAATATTGACTACCTTTCATGTTGGTGAATTTTTTGGTTTCTCTCTTTTTGTATCAATCTGTTATAATACAGGTGGCCGTCAATATTGGTGACACTGAATCGGGCAACATTTGAAAGAACGAGACTTCGCAAATAGTTAACATGCTTAGTTATTCAAGTGTTCTATTTTTAGGTACTAACTACCATTCAAAATGGGCTGACGCCATGCTTTCGAAACATTTGCGAAGTCAAGTAATTTCGATACGTCCCTGAAGGATTTTGTGAAGCCTTATCTAGAACTGCCAGGCACATACATGTAAAGTCCTGTCATCATGCTGCATCAATAACATCGAGATAATAACAGAAAGTGTAAGTGAACGGTTTATATGTCCTGGTAAACCATGACAGAGAGAAGCTAATAAATTTACGAGACCTCCCACGATAGACAGACTAAATATTGACGAATGAGCAATTGTGTATAGCGCCCCTATAACGCTTTGCCTGGCTGTATTGTTAGGGGCTCAAGCCTTTGGGCTTTGCCCCTATTGTTTTTGTAGACGATTAATATTCTTCTTCTTTCTCTTCATGTTCTTCCATAACTATTTCCCTCACCTAAAACTCGAAAACCGCCCAACGTAAACTTCTCGAAGTTGCAGGGGTAATAGGTACCTACGATTACTCGTGCACCGGGGTATAAAAATTTCGAATGCTCACGTGACCTGGCGGCCATATTGGATGACTTCTCCTAATGATCTAGGGGTCTAGTCGTTGTAAATATAGCAAGCACAGAATTATGTCTTGAGAAGTTGCAAATAAAATCGCGTGCGGTCACCTGACTTGGCCGTCAAATTTTGACTTTCGAAAAATACCCATTTAATCTTGAAAAATATTCTTCTCAAAAACCAACACACCGATTGATCTGAAATTTTACACATATTGCCCCTAGTGTAAGCTATTTTAAGTTGGTAAAAGGTATTAGGATAGGTCGTTTGATTTGGAAGCTATATTGGATTTTGTGAAAATAACCCGATGCTCAGTTTTCTACAATATTTAAACTGTAAAGCAAATTATATATACAGAAGATACGTTAACAATATATTCGACTCATCCTTGTTAAAATAGAAAAAAAACCAGTATTCATCCTATAAAAAATGACATAAATGTCACTTATTCATCCCTGTCCAATGTAACGTCTCCGTTCAGCCAACAGCATGAAAATATAAACGTCATTAGAAACGTACTTTCAAGCAAGCTCAACTTTTCTCTTTCCTTATATGGTATATAACATACTGAATTAATCCATCAAATCGCTTTCATTATTTTTTAAAACTTCAATGAAGTTGTTGCGCTTTAATATAAGAATACGTGGTCCATTGTCGACGTAATTAATGGACAGCGTAAACCAAACATGTTTACGGTTGCTGAAAGTTAGAGATAACATTATCAGCAAGTCTCGCCGTGCAGAGGTTTTAATGCTCCATAGGACTTTTTTAAACACAGTAGTAAATAGTATTTATTTTACAACTTAGTTTTCGATATCACTATATGCAAGCTATGACTCATAAACAACAGGTTGTACAAGATAAAACGGCATGGTCATATTTTCAACATGGAATGGATGAAATGTGGGTAGTCGGATGGGAGTAATTATAGGAATAATGTAATGATAAGGCCGACATTTTACAAAATGACAGAATTGTTCAACAACGGGGATGTTGTATTCATTTAACATACAAAAAAAACATATGGATAATTAAGAGGGATAACTTCAATCAGACCACGTTCAAATAAAAAGTCTTATCTTTGTGTAAGTGTTATTGAGAAACGAAAAAATGTATCAAATTTCTGACTTTTTAGTCAGGCACAATGAAAATTCCCTTACTCTTTTCGTAAGCTTAAGATTCAATATAAGTGGTCAGGAAATATTAGAAAAAACCCTGATTTACAACTTGTCACTGTTAATCGATAAAAAAGACTTTCTTATATTGATTCAGGAAATGTGCCGATTTGAGTTTGGTGCTAGTTAGTAAAAGAGAAAATACAGACATATTCACATAATGACTTAATGGCAATATTTATATCGGTCATGCACACGATGATGCCATGCATTAATCTTAAATTACTTAATAATTACTTATCTTAAATTGCTTGTAAATTTTGAAAAACCACAAACTTGGATACAAATTGTGAAGCTGTTAAGATCCTAGTAGGTAATATTGAACAAAATTTCTTAAATTCTTTGGAAGTTGTGCCAATCTAAATATCACAAAAAAGTTGATAGCATTTTCAAACCCTGCATTTTATAACGAATTTCGTGATGTCGAGCATGGCCAGAATTATAAGCACGAACTACACGAAGAGAATTTCGTTTTTCTTTTTTTAGGTACTTACTATTATTCTTATTTACAGAATGCTGACGCCATGTTTTCGAAACATTAAACACTTGTAGTTTCAATACGCCCACGAACATTTTTTGTATAGTCTTATCTAGAACTGCCAGTAGGCACAACATGCTCAACATACAGATCAGTGTTAAGCCATGCCATGATGCTACATCAATACATTGTGCATAAAACGTATACCTGAAGTGGTTAAATTTGGTCGAACATTTTTGAAGACGGAATATAATCATCTGAAAAGACCTAACGCAATTGAGGGATTAAGTACGGCCGACTTAAAATTTTGTATAGCGCCTCCCTTTAATACTTTCCTGACTGGATGTATTGTTTAATATTTAACTCCTACAACCAAAGGTCAGACAAAGTGTAAACTAGCATTATTTATTGATGACGGGGTCATAAGTTAATGTATAGTTTTTCCAAACACAGTGTTATCGCCACATGTGTTCGTGACGAAAACATTCCTTGAAGAAACCAATGAAATCGTTTTTCACATAGCAACGTCGCTGCTTCGCTTAATATAAAAACAAATGTCCCTAATCTAATATATTTGACCCAACATGGACAATTTCCGTTACAGCGTTCCCGCTTTGAAAAAAAACAACATTACATTGATAAAACTTCAATATGAGCGGGAAATACAAACACCGAAATTAATAATCAATAAATGGGACTTGATCAGTTTTAGCAAAGTGTTGACAGTGAGAGTCAAACATATATTTTTTGAACAAATTGGACATTTCTAAGGTTACATATGGTCATTTAGTAGCACTTGTATATTGTGTTCTGATTCACTTGTATGCATGGGAAAATGGCCTAACTTAGAGTAATGAGATGTATGATGCTGTTTTGTTTTTATCGAGGCAGAAAACAGTTCAGAATATTCTGCCTACTGTGCACTTTGCTCAACAAGCTATGTAACATAATTTTCTTGTTGTGTGTATTATTTTAGCAGCCACATGCCTACACAACGACATATGCGAAAAATTCAATTTAAGAAAATATCCCACAATTGTCTTGCTAAATTGAAATAAGCGTGAATATTGAAATATTATGTAAACAAAGTATCGCTTTGTAAAGGAAACTAATTTGCACTTAGTCAGACAAAATCTTCGACGGAGTGGATTGCGCGCCAACACGAATGTAAGCTATGACCCGATGCAGTCATTTGACAACAAAGTATTCATTTCGTCTTTGAGACGAATTGAGAAACTGTCACATAGTTTAAGCAATTTTCATGCAATACTTAGACATGTTGTTCAATTATTTATATTAAAAAATGCAAAGTCAAGAGGTAATTAATTTATAATCTAAATATAACACTATCTGAAAAAACAACTTTGAAACATCTCTCTTCTCAGACTTGCATTTTTGCGATTATCACAGGACAAGCCAAGGATGAATATTCATATGTTGTTTAATTAAAGCAAATATAGCAAAAACAGTGACGTCACACTTGATATATAATTATTTATAGTTGTTTTATCAATTTTGGTTTAGGCATCACATGTGTATATGTCCAAATTTTATACAAAATTGAAAGAATTTTAATTTTGAGTCACATTTTGCCCGAATGCGAGTTCCTTTGTCGAGTGCGAGGTTAAATTTGTTCTAGTCATAGCTCGCTAATCTACCTACGACTCCTTGTCTTTATGAAATTTAGCAATTACGTCTTCGCGGCAACTATAGGTTGTTCCAATATTATTGGACAAGTAGTAACATGCACCTATTTGTTATTAGTTCTTCGTTTGAATTGGTCAACGGCAGTCACATGTCACGTTTATTCTGCGAATACATGACAGTGCAACACCAATACCTAACATCAACATCAGTAATTTACTCTTTTTAGGGGTTTGGCATGTAGTTTAAATAAGAACAATCCTTTTACACTTGATCTAGTGATGCGATGGCTGCCGACGATATTGGACATAGTCACACGAGGCATTGTACAGCCAGAGTATATAGGAACGTCTGGAACACATCTCAAGGAGACCACTGAGTCACTCTGATAATATTTGTGAAGGGTACTTACCCCACTGAGAGGAATCACTCCATTCATGGTTCATGCAGGTATCAAATCCGATAGATAGATTTCAAGATTTTATGATCCAACAAGACAGACCGACTTTGCGCTTAATTGTGACTGCTAACTCCATGGGACCATGCCCTTTCAGCGTTATGTCAATGGCCGTACAACTGTTTACATCCAGAAGTTGTAATGGCGCGCAAGACATGCCGTTAGTTAATCCAGCAGATTGAGCGATAGACGTATAGTGATGTGGATTTAGTGATTGGGAAATTTAGAGGCCCAACGGCCTCAGGCAACTAGACATACAATAAACATGATGTTAGCAGTCCAGTAGTAGCTGTAAATATTTGTCTAAGCATTTTTGTAATTTGCCCAATGAACTCGATTCCGTTCACTGACACAAAAAACACTTGTATTATAGTATAATTTGATCGTGGTGATTTATTAAAAGAGATATTAAAAAGCTTGACAGACTAGTTTTACAATGTCTTTTACTTAAAACTAAAGGAGACGGAACTAAGGAAGGATGCAACAACGAATATTGTCCTTGCAGACATCAGTACGTCAAAAACGACTTACACAAGTTAAATGCACTCTTCATCAGGTGATCAGTTAACATTACAACGGATGTCGTGTTATCAAAGGAAAACACATATTTACTTGCATAGATGATTGGCATCAAATGTCATGGCCGTTTGATGAGAATAATCTCGTTGCTCTCACAGGGAGATAAGTACCGGACGCTAACTTAGATCGAGTGTTTACTCTAGTAAATGCAATCAAAGCGGTGACCTTTAAAAGCTCTATAGCCGGCTTTTTATCAGTATGGCTAGGGCATGTGAGTATGACCCCTGGTTTAGTAACGGATGTTTGGAAACGGAAATACCTGCAAGACATTGAAGGCAACACAACTACTTGTTTGGACAGCTGAATTTAAACAGAATGTCCATTCAGTAAAGCCTAATTGACGGTATGACCCTATCACCACCGGAAGAGATAAAGTAGCTTGCTTCAGAACGATAAACAATAAATATGTGTATCAGTAGTTTTCTCATGAAAGAGCGACTCCGATTCAAATCGAAAATCGGACGAGGTCACAGATCTTACTCTGTGTCATGGGTTGTTCTCTCTGCCGTCACAAGACACATGTCTCGAATGACCTGAGTCTTTACAGAGGCATACTATAAAGATCACTAATTATTAACGAATCTAGGCTGCGTGCTAAAAACACAGCGTTTGGAACGAACATTCACATGATTAAAGCCGTTTCCACACCCTAGTCAGAATCACATCAGAGAAGACAAGATTACACAACTAATTTTCGTGGCTAACAGAAATATAAACCAGAATATTATGTTTGAAAGCTCTTATAATTCACACATTCTTGCAGTAAGGTTTTTGAGAGAGTATCCACTCCAGAAACAAAGCAAGAAAATAAAGCTGTGACGCCGCTTTCTTAATGAGAGCGCCAACTTGCAAAAAACATCACGTACAGGGGCTATTTTTATAAAGACATGTACCATGGACCCGGCAGCCTCAGTAGTCCAAATATTTGGTAATAAATCTAGTGACCTCTAGATTAAAGGTCAATCTGTGTTTTACTGATCCTGTTTTATTAAAAACAGTGTCATAGGGCAATGTCTGTCGAACAAGATAAGTTGTAACGGTACTCTGCCTCCTAACACCGTTTTTTATCACTCTACACACAATGGTTTGTGTTTAAAAAAAGTAGGGAGACAGACGCAAGCAGCGCCGCAATATGGAAGATAAGCTTGGTCAAAGATAAAGTCTTTATGAAGAATCTCTCTTCGGAAAATCTTCTTATATTCAAGAATTATATCACATAATTCTGTGGAAGATATCGAAGATAACAGAAAAAAACTATGAAAACTTAGGATCAATCACAATAAAATTGGTAAACCTGAAAAGTGGGTAAATAATGCCTGATGTTAATCATTTACCAAACAAGGCAAAATTCATCAACTGTACCTCTGTTTGTAAACTTGCTAAATTACATATTACACTTATAAATATTTCAAGTTTGAAAGATGTTCAAATTGTATACGTTGTCTAGTTTTGGACTTTAAGGAACGGGGAAAATCGAAACAATGCCGTCATTGCTGTTTTCGATAAAAAAGTAACACTCGGGCCACACTTTGCGCTGAACATGTCATTCACCTGCTTTGTACAGTTCCAGTAAATGTAAATAAATTGGCAGGTCCTTACAATCGCTGGTCCGTGTGCAGACAGCATTAGCTATGTCAACCATGTTGGCTGTTTCCAAGCCGTTTCATTGGGTAGTTGTGTTCGCCTATTTCCTTAATACTCGTTTCAAATGGCTAATAGCGTTTCGTCATTAGTTTTGATTTTCACAGGCAAGACCCTCTGTCCGAATTGGTGTGTTCATCTCCAGTGCAGGACAGGTCATAAAAATGTCTCCTCTTGGACGAGGCAACTATTCCAAGCTGGCGATGCTCGAGTTGGCCTCTCGGCAGTTCTACATTTTCTTGCGTTGACCGTTTGCCCGTAAAACCTTTTTTTCACCTCTCTTCAACGTCTGTTTCTGACCGCAAATTTAGTCTCCTTTCTTGAAGCAATTCGTACGGATTTTCGCCATTCTCCGATCTGAAGCTGCTAACAGACACCGATTCATGTGCTGTTGATGGTTTCGCATTCAACCTATTATTTCTTGTTCCCTCAGTTATGCTCTCCACAACAGCTGTAGTAAAATTCTTGCCATGAAGAACATCTGACGACCCAAAAGGCTTTTCATCCCCGTCAAAACAGTTTCTTCTTGTATCTGGGGGTGGTCCTCCTATAGAGAAGAAAGTTAAATGTAAGGGTGAATGACTAATAACAAAAATCTCAACAATGAAAACAAAAAAAATGAAGTACTACTACTACTACTACTACTACTACTACTACTACTACTACTACTACTACTACTACTACTATTCATGCTTTTGTAAATTAACATTACCAATATAGAAATTCGAATTTTGCAGTCGAGATTATAATTAATGATTATATGTAATATTTTAAAGATGGGAAAGAAGAAAGAAATATTGGTACAAACCCACACGTGCTTTCGTACCCCTAAAAGCACAAGATAGAGGGACATTTTCATACAGTCTTAAAGCATACTTTCCTAGAGAGAGAGAGAGAGAGAGAGAGAGAGAGAGAGAGAGAGAGAGAGAGAGAGAGAGAGAGAGAGAGAGAGAGAGAGAGAGAGAGACAGACAGACAGACAGACAGACAGACAGACAGACAGACACAGCGATGGAAAGATACAAAAGGATAACTTGAACTTGTTTTGGAAGATAATAGGTTATTAAATTATAGGATAATCTTTTACTAAGTTAACAAATATTTACACCTAACACGACATCAGCATATAAAAATCTATTCCGAGAAACGAAAAATATATCAATAATATGTACAGCAATATACTGATGTAAGAATACCGTACCTTTTCCGTTGTCTTTTTTCCTTGTTTTATTACGGATTGCATAAAGCCGTGTCTCTCGCAGTAGACTGGTGGCATTATGTTCGTTCGTTTGTGTAGTTGTCATCGGTATTCCTGGGATATACAGCAAAAACATATTAGTATTTCAATCTGGGAACATTCACTCTGCACAATTTTAATGCAATTCGATGATGATAAAAATTTTATAAGATAATTAAAATAATTATGGGATAGATATCTTACCTTCAACTTCGGTCATTAAGTGTTCCCTTTGCCTAAAAGGGAAAAAAGCAAACTTAAGTTTCAGTCTAAAATAATTAATCTGGCTTGTTCAAGAGATTTATACTCCTCATAAGGTTCTCGAGCAAAGCGATTTTAGACTTACCGCCTGCGTCTTGTCTTCGACCCTGTTGAAGAAACAGTTATGTGTCAATGTAATAAACGAAAATAACGTACAAGTCAGAAACAACGTTAGCCGCAATCAGAAGTTCTATTTGAATTATTAGTTTGTGTTTAACATCGAGGATAAGGTTAACATAGGAAACATATCTTGTTATGTCATCAGACTTATATTGTCGAGGCGGAACAAACTCAAATGACACTTAACAAATACGATTAAATATCGCATAATCAAGTAACGTCACTTACTTTTTGTTTTCTTCGTGAAATTAATCACAATGAGTGCAACCATCAGGACGAAAACTATCAACAGTATAAATGTCACAAACAGTACCACAACAATTGTATCAACGTTACTCCGACCATCCTCGTTGGAATTTGAAGTTGATGGTCCCCGAGTCGTCGAATAATCTGCAAACAAAATTTACAAATAGAAATGCTGATAAAGGCATTATAAGATATGACAAAAACTGATAGAAAGGACACATATTATGCATCGTATATTTTCGTCATGATATTAAACTTTGTCGACAATGTGCATTTCCGATTCATTTATACTAGCATGTACAACAATGACGTAAAAATGTAAACAGTCATTTCTTGGCAATCTCTGTACAACTAAAATGGTGACACTCAATCTTACCCATTATTGACTATCATGAGGATATACATTATATACAAAATGCGGAATGTGACCACGCTAGAACCTTCGAAATGCTATACAAACATTTGGTCGTAGTTATGGTTATTCATTCAAAAGAGTAAAAGTATACACTATGGTATATTTTTCCAAATGAACGCAACCATGTCTCATTTTTTTTGCATGGTGAGGATTCTAAGTTGATGAACCAGTATATAAATAAAGACGACATGTTCTAGATGGGCATATGACATTGAGTGTGGTTATCAGATATGGTTTTAAGCTCTAAATATATGTAAGTTGTGGTTGGGTGGCACAAATTTCACATTCGACAAACTCAAAGGTTACCATTTGCAGTCTTCCATACAGAATATGGGCCTTACATGCATATCGAATAAGCAAGTATTGGAACCACATAATAACATTCAGCTATTTAATTATAATAAACCATGTGACACATTTCGACAGCCTTGGGTGTCTTAGAAGAGACGTTAACGTATGTTATTGCGTTGAATAAAAAGTTTGCCAACGATATCGATACATGATAAGAGAATACCAATGTGAATAATCGAATGCCAACGACAGGATCAAAGATGACCTATGATCATTACTGTCTATTCACATTTTTTCCAGACTATAGACACGCAAGCATTTGAGTTTTGGTTCCTGGTCTGTCGCAGACTGTCCTGGTCTTTGACTTTGATTAGTAAAATCTGTCCGTTCTCTTCTTTCATAAGGTAGTATTTATAGCAGTATGGAAGTGTTGATTATTATGCCGTTTTTTATTTGTAACATTTTAAGACGGGAGTTCAGGTAAGTGAAAAGTAAGTTCATATTTCAGGTGTTTTCTTATCATTTCTTCATTAAAATATAAAAAGACAAGCGGCCATTTTGCCACGTCCTTCAAGTCACCATAAGCATTCTCTGTGTAGTGCAAAATGGCATACTATTCCCTTCAAGTCGGTGGAGGTGTAAGACCTTGAACAAGTAAAATTTTACGCAAGATGGTATTATACTTAAAATTAATTTCAATTCTACACTATGAAATGATTTCTAACTCACCAGATATATTTGCCGTCATGGAGTATATTCTGGTGTCGTAGAGACACAGTTGAGTTCAGAGTTCAAATGTTTTAACAATAACCAACCACACCTCTGCACGTAAGGGATCAGTTATTTAACCCGATTGGTTGTGCGTCATTTGATAACAATTGTAACATTTTTCTGTCCATAAAACTACATGCAGTTTCCATACAAAGTAGGTAAACTTTTACGATCTTGTTTGTTCATGAAAAGTGAGAAACTAGACCAACTAAACCTATCATTACGCTAGCAAAGTGCTGTTGATTGACTTTTGATAATTTTGGGTCGAATGTCAGATTGTTGTAGTCTTAATTTTGGTGAAGATTGTAATGGCCAAGAACACCACGATTACGCTAGTTTTTTATTAGACTATTACATGGCATCCTTCCAGCTAACGGCCGTTCTTTTTCTATTGCGTCAGAAGTCTTTATGTCATTATGTGCACATTCAAAGACTCGCAAACATGGCATGGATCTTATTGATATGTAGGATATTGCCACTGTTCACTATTTTTCAACAGTAAAGCTAGTTGTGTGACACTATGCTTATGGCGACAGAACTGCGTAACATCAGTGGCAAATAGTTTTATAACTATGACCATATTTGGCGTAAACACTTCAGCAGCTGCAGGAAACATAGGTAAGTTTACCTGGCTTATAATTTGTATTTAATCAGTCTTTTCTATTCTTGCGGTAATATCAAATTTAGTTTTGCATATTTTTGTTATGCGTGACTTGGTTTCTGTGTCCTTTTCAACCCTTTCTTATCATGTGAATCTGCCTCACCGTGATCACTTATTATGTAACTGTTCTTGTAGCCATTACGCATAGTGACTTGTATATTTTTCCATCCACAATTTATGCTGTCGGTTTTTATCTTCGTCTCTATTCTGTGAGGTCCCTAGGTCATTGAAACTATAGTATGAAAGTAAACACAGATGTGCCATTAGTTCGTCTTCGAATATCAGACTCATGTTCCTCTTCTATGCTTGTGAAAAGACAATGAAAAAAAAGAGTTTGTCAGGCAATATGTGCCGTTTAAGACCTGCTGAAATTTTTCCTCTAGACAGCTCTTTTTAGAAATTTCATTCTGTATTCAGAAGTAAGGGTTATTTGCCTTGCAATTACGTCAAATTTGTCTCCCTTACATTTACCTACTTCATAAAATCACGTATATTCATCTCTTTGCTTATTAATCTCAGCTTATTCTAAACGTACTTAAAATTCATGTGATCTCGACAGACGATGTGCCGCGAGGCATTGGCCAAACAGCACTGATTACAACAAGCACTATTGCTTCAGTGTTGATCCTTGCTGTGATTGCTGTCCTGCTGCTGGTGCTGTATAAAGTAAGACGAAAGAGACGAGGTAGGTTAATCATTAATGAGACAATTTGCCTTTATTCATAGAATAAGAATAAATTGACGATAATTTTATGTATGTGTATTTCCTGAAAAGCCCTTATTTAAAATATGTGGCACTAAAGACAAAATAAATGAATGTAAGGCCTCGATTTTTAGAGAACGATAGACTTTATGTACCTGCTCCAATAATGGATTCTTAGATGTAACCTGTTATCTTTGGGACCGAAAGGTCACTTCATACCGATTGCATACGTGATAAGAATAAATCCGTCCAATAATTTTGCATATATTAATCGAATGCATGATTGTCAACGACCTTATTGCTGAGATGGCTAGAATAAGCAATGCTCTTGAAACATCTTTCACACGTATATGCAAAAATAGCTATAGAAAGTTTCGTTAAAGTGGAGTTGGTGTCACACATATGTACGAGATTTGTCGGCAAGTCTTAAAGTAAGTAAAGCGAAACCGCATGATTCTCTCTTTCCCTTTCGCAAAAACCTATTATGCGGTTAACAAATACTACTTTTTGGAAAAGCTACCTTTCACAGAAAGGCTATACATAATAGTTGTATATTTAGCAAGTGTCGTTGCTAAAACATATTACACGAAATTCACAGCAAGGTTAAAAATATTGTGTCATTGGTTTGTTTCTTTTTAATACAAAATTGTCTTCCGGGGAACGTAAATGGATATTAGTGCAATCCCGCATTAAAAATAACGAATTATACAGTTTTGAATAACCGGAAGTAATGATAACGTTAATTCTCTGATGCACAAATCTTGTAAAACTGTCTGTGCGAGACAGTATCATTGATAGCAACGTATAGTATATTTCAATTCAGTAATGGTTTTGTTTATGTTTTAATTTGTCAAGCCCGATTCAGTCCAGAAAGCTGCCACAAAAAGAATTCAGTTTCTATCATAGTCCGACAGTATGAGTAGCACACACACTTTCAACAAGAAACATTTGCAAATATGTACTATTTCTAGAAAAATATGATTCTAATATTCATTAACCATCCCCTGCCTGACGATCACACCTATTCGATCCTTACTATAGAATGCGCGATATGCAAGTGTTCTTTGATTCATGTTAATCACATGTTAATCACTTAAATCTGCAGACCGTAGGCACACTGGGATACAGAAGTACCACTTTACCTACAGGTAAGCTTATAATGTCAAAATTATCCAACGTAAAGTATACGGTTGAGGTCTCCTGAAATAGTATATAAAAACCGTTGATTCATTTTCTTGCTTCACTCAATATAATAAATATGATCGCAAATACTTAAAAGCTAAAGGTAACAAGAATAAAAACACCATGATTTATATATAATTATTTTTTGTATATTTTATTCAGGATTTGTTTTCAGAGCGAATACGGAGACTCTTGAAAACACCCAGATAACTCAACAGGTATTATGTTTTGAGACTTTACATGTACAATAGAATACACTCTATCCGATTTGCAAGCCCGATGTATGACTGATAATAGCCAGAATTTAGGTGTACTTATGCAAATAAAATTCCTCTAAAATATCATTACGCATACATTTTGTACTTTCAGAACATCAAAACCGTTCTCCTCAACCATGCGAAGAAATCAGAGAAGAAAACAGTGAATCACTAAGTGACAGCGAGGATGATAAAGAAAGTGACATAAACGAGGATGATTACGATGACGCAGCATCTTCAAATATTTTCCAGGTGGCGTTGGCGTTATAATCATGCGTGGCACTAATTACATTTAGGGTTTTGTAGTAGAATAAAAATGCTGTTCGCGAGCTTATTTAGCGCAGCCTTTTGTTGATGCACTACCGTCAATAACGTGCTAAATGCAACTTATAATGAATTTCAAGGTGTGCGATCGAATCACACAAAACCCCGCCAAACAGAAAAACGAAACAGAACTAAACAAGTGACACATTGATTGATTTTAGACATGATTTGCTTAAGTGACGGCAGTTTTTCTGTGAAATAGCCAAAGAACGTATGAAATATATTATAATCAATACAATTTGTTCAACTAACGTAATGGTGTTTAAGGAAAAGAGCAATAGCATCAACTTATTGACCCTTCACATTTGTTCCAACCAAAGATTATTCTGGTGACTACAGCTATTCTAAAACTTAAACTTTGTTCAACACTGATGTATTTACATAAAACAGTTCACTCAATATCAAGTGTTGCAGAATGACAAAATCGAGTTATTTATAACTGATGAAAAAACCCTGCTGCATTGTTTGAATGACGCCCATCTCCTTAACAATTTCACCATGAATAAAGAAAGCATAGGTTGCGGTCATGGTAGGGTCATAGTGTGATTGTCCTGAAAGATGGTAACACATAGACAAAGGCGCTTAGTACTTGCAACATTTCATAAGTATCATGCCAGTAGAAGAAATCTTGAGTTTTCCACACTTTGAAAGCTGTGTAATTATAATTCATTACAATAACATAAACCTTATTTGTGCAAAGATAGACAAAACATCAAAATTAACACATCTACTCAAATTAGTGTTTTACCATAGAGTATTGAGCAAATATATAACAAAGTCAAGAAACATCACTCTATTATGTACTTAAGGTTGATTTATTCAGTTTATCATTTCATAGACGTTGTTGAAAGAAGGTCCGTATGTTGAACCAGGCTTCGATGAAACCTTGCATCACGAATATGTCTTGCCAGGACAGAAAATAGTCGAAATTGACCGTGATAGAATACACAAGAAAAACTCGATCTTTTCGTGTAATCTCTATCGACAACATGAAGGGGAAGCTTGGTTTATTGGCGGCATTGATGGTTCAACAAGAGTTCTAGTTAAATCACCATCAGGTAATTCCACATTTGATACATAAAATGCATTTATGAAACACGAAATATAGAGATTACAACAACAAATCAGTAAAAAAAATACAAAACAGAGGTCAAAAAATGTAAAAAAAAGGGTATTATAACACACAACTCTCTTGTCTGTCTGTCTGTGTACTGTCTGTCTGTCTGTCTTCCTCTCCCTCTCTGTCTCTCTGTCTGTCTGTTCTGTCTGTCTGTCTGTCTGTCTGTCTGTCTGTCTGTCTGTCTCTCTCTCTCTCTCTCTCTCTCTCTCTCTCAGGAAGAGATGTCTCAAAGGTTTTTCTCCTGGGAGAAATATCACTGATGCGATCACTGTCTGCGCATAAAAATATTGTATCGCTTCTTGGCTGCTGTACTAATACTGGTGAGCTATATATTTATTTACTTTTACATGCGAAATACTTGCATTTAGGTGTATTTGGCACATGACTAGAAAGTTAATGGTAAGATTTGTATCACACACACTTTATGGCTGCAATTAGCATGCACAACACATAACGGTATAGACCTTATCACCCGCACACGCCTTTTTCCTGTAATCAATTTTTCAAAAGTTAGATAAAAATGTGCATCTTGTATCTAAATAAATATTTCCGACACAGACCTTTTTTCTGTTGTTTTTGTCTTGAGTTTTATGATTTTGACAATTATATCTTCTTTATTTTAGATCCACCATACTTGATAAGTGAGCGAGCCCATTATGGAACTCTCAGAGATTTCTTACTCAAATATAAGGAGAAAATCGTTTGTTTAGAATTGACTTCATTCGAAAAACAACTTTTAACATTTTGTATCGACATTGCCAGAGGAATGGAATATTTGACGTCCAAAAAGGCAAGCTCTCAGTTTAAGCATATCATTTTTCATAATTCCTATATAGCTTAATGGGTAACGCTATTATTAAGGTCATTTTTATACGAAAATTTAGTGTTCAAAAAGAGGGATTATAAAAGGGGGAAATATTTCTAACCTTGTCAGTAGTAATAGAATATTCCTTATTATGATAAATAGAATTTTACAGCCCCATTTTATTCATTTATCTAAATGGGCGAAAGGAAAATTTAACCATCCATGTAACTAAGTGCGACCCTGACCTATATACGAACTCACGCATGCGCACAGCTGGCGCAGCAGTTCATTGTCGTTAAAGCGGGGAAATTCCCTGCTGAGTCATTCACATTCCAAATGGAACTTGCGCAATACACTAGCTATGACTCACTATCAGTACATCTGTCGGATCATTTGTTAGATAGATTCCGACTGTGCTGCAGCTCTGTACAGCTCCTTAAGGATTCCAGTGCCCGTTCCAGTGCTGATTTTTGTCTTCTGGATGTAAGTATATACTCGTTTTCTGGTTGTGTGAATTACTACGACCTATCGGAGCGAGATTTTTACCTATTTTAATCCCTACCGGAACCATAGGGATGTTGCGCAACCCTCTTTTCCAGAAGAGTCTTTCGCAATAACTTTTCCAGTAGGGACTTTCGCAATACCTTCCAGTTGCTTAGCAACTTGTCACGTGGTTTCAGAGGTCTGAAACTCTACAGTTTTCAGAAAATTTTCTGTGGAATTTTTTCTGAACGACTCTAGTTAACTTGTTCACCCGATAGATAAAATTTTAGTAATTTCCTCTGAACTTAAAATATGACGAAAGACCATTACTTCAAACAAAATGAGTCGTTTCAGATGAATGGTACTGATATCTAAAGTGTTCACTCTTTTATCTCTACGTACAAATGTAGTTCCTAAGTCGTTCTCTATTCTATTCCCACCAACAAAACATTCAATACTCATTTCCCCTCCCCGATCTTTATCAATACTTATGATAATATCACAAGTTGTTCTGTTATCTGTTTTCATAGCATAATATCCAACCAAATCGTCAAATTCATCTCCAGTAGCTAACTTTACACATCTAATGAGAACTGTACCATGTTGAAGTATTTTCATATTATCAGTCATCTGTTGATTTACTGTCTGTAAAGTGAGAACAGCTGCCTCATCACCGACACTTTTAAGACCAGTTTCTTTAAAGTTGTGTCCCAAAATAATCTAACTGGAACTCCGCTAGCTGTATACGAGCAATAATTCTCCCCCTCGTTTATCCACCTTCTTAGTGTATTATCTGCCTTCATTATTGTATTAAGAGGACTAATTTTAAGATGAATTGGTATACCAAGAAGTGCAATGTATGGATTTGTAGGAGTAAGCCAACTACGAAAATCTAACAATTTATATTTGTTACATTGCTATCAAAATAAATCACATTCGGAGTTCCTGGTGGTTCAGCAACACCTCCTGCAATTTCACTATCCAATATATCTAAGATGTTACGCGGCACATTATAAGGCATGAATTTCTGACTAGCCGAATCCCATGTCAGAGCAAAAGGAGTAGGATCATTCGAAGCCTTTGTGGCGTCAATTACAGTTTCATCAATGTCTTTAAGTTCGGAAAATTCTACAGCATGCTCGTGGGGGTGGCGCCGCGGCATTGGCTAAAACGAAATATTTTTCGCGGTCCTTGTAACGAAGGACGTAATCCTTATTATGATTAGCAGCCATCTTAGTATTATTGTTAACTTTAACATCACTCAGATCTTCAAGCTCAAGATTTTGCATACGAATTTGTACCTAGACCGAAGCCACTTGGATCAGACATACTCCGTAGGGACCTATATACAGTGAAAATTAAAATAATACCTTGTAATATACAATACACAGTCATGGCTTCAGCTATAGGAATGACAGTTCTCGGTGCTGTATTAAATGCAACGGCATTCACAGGAGGAAATATTATCGGACAAAAGCTTTCTGGGAATGGTGAGGCTCTTATTGAAGAGAAAGTTACGACATGATAAAGCATTAGAAAAATTTGAACATGATCGCAACGTCTGGTCAGAAAAAAGATTACTACAGGCTGACTGGGAAGAGAAAATCAGGCAAAGGACGCACATGCTGCGGCAGAATTAAGAGATACAGATGCAGAAATCCTGGAAGAAGCAGAAGCGGTGCAAAGCAACTCTACGTCAAGTCCAGCGAAGCGTTAGCGCAATTCTCAGATTATTATCAACCCAGCCCTGAGCAAAAGAAATATAGATGATCTATATTGCTGGAGGATTGGTCGTGGGATGGTTTATCTTCCGATAGGGTTTCACCACCGGCCCCGCTTCGGGACTACAATAATTCAATACAAAAGCTAATTGGCCAGTTATTGAAATCGATCATGTTCCCATCCTGATCTGTTATCCAGATACGCATTGAATTCATGTAATCTCCCCCTTTTCTCAATGGCATAGAAATTGCTCCGTTTTTAAAATCGTAAGTAACCTTTTCACTTATTTCTCTCGTATCCCGGATGGGAAGTATTTGTAAACAGTTCGATACTTTCCCCTGTATGTATCCTCCGGAGGCACCCGAACCAAATGAAACATAATTTCCAGTAACATCGACTACATCTGAATGAACTATATATTTAGTGACTGTTAAGAAATCCACTTTCTTCGGACTCATAGTACTTTTTATAACTGGGTTGTCCTCAGGTTTATCTGAAAAGCCACGACGTTGGCGAAGCTACCTGTAGCATTGAAATAGACTTTAATATCTTTAGCCAAAGTTAGATAAACATGGTTTGTCGGCAGATGTTTTTCAAAATTAATTTTTTGCTTCAACCCGATTGCTTTGTTTAACGTATCGATATTGTAGTTACCTGGACGTATTGATTTAGTCTTCTTCGGTTGGTCACCTTCTTGATATTTTATTACATTATTCGTCGATGTTATGTTATGCCATGAATTATATAGTCCGCACTCTAGCAGTCTTATCTTCGTAAACTGTGTCGTGTCAATACAAGGGTAAAAATTAACAGTAACAGGTTCACCTGTTTTGCTTTCAATCCAAATGATCATCGTTGTACGTTGTATGTATATATTACTAAGTATAAATGTTCGATGAATATTATTATTACGAAGGTGCCCATTACGAAGTATAAGGTTCTGCAGGAATAATATTTTTCTGTTCAAGGAGATCTTTGGTCGCAACCGCGGCAGCAGTCGCACCGCCTAATTTTGCCAATCGAGTTAAATTTGGTCGACTTGGATCGCCAACCTCTATTTTCAGAAATTTGCTGGAGATCATAAGATATCCCATCGCAAGTCCTGCGATTACAATACCATCGTACATTGTGTTTACAACTGTTTTAATATCCATGATTGCTGACTAGTATATAAAATAAAAAATAAAAATAAAAAATATGGGGGAGTTAATCCATCTCATACAATGTAGAGGAGCTGGGACCCCCTCCCCCCTCCCCCTCCCCTCCCCTCGGAACCCCTGTCGGAACTGTTCCGGATGGAGCTGCTACGTGCTCTGTTTTTTTCGCTTTCTGTGGAGGATCTTTCCGAACGGGACAGGGGTATGTCGAGCACGCCCCCAATATAGCCCTAATGCAGTCAATGAAACTCCCACAATTCCTAAAACAAGATAACATTTATTATACCAGCGTGAATTATTATCACACTGTTCTTTCATTGTAGGCGGTAGGTCTGCTACCGCATCGCTCCCCCCCCTCCCCCTCCATTGCTTTTAGTTTCTTCTCCCTGTTTTGCCTGTTCCATTCCGCTAATTTCTTGCCCGCAGCAACTCTCCCTGGATGCTTCGGCGGTAACGTCACTTTCTCTATGTTGCGCTGTGTCGGAGTCGGGAAGTCGTCCCTGCGGAGTCGTTTGCGGTGTGGAGGTCGTTTCCGTTTGCTGAGTCGGACCGTTTGCGAAGTTGAATCCATTTATTTCAGGTACTATATTAAACCCGATTTTTTTAAAATTTAAATGTTTACCCGTAATTAAACCGGTGGAAATTAGAGCAATCCGGGCCCCCACGTGTACGCTATCCGTCCTGATAATCGTTTTATTTCACTGTTTAGAATAAAATCCTTTTTAAGATCAGTGGCATAGTTATCTCGATCATCGATTGGAACTACCTGACTTATTGCACGGGCTCCTAGATCTATGAAACTTTGAGTGATGGTATCACTTATAAGAGAACTGTATTTCGCTTCATAGACTTTGAAGGCTTTAACACCGTTTCATCTTTCCATTTTTCTACGTCAGCAACTGAAATCTCCTTACCAAAAAATAACTTGCTTTGACCACTTGCGATGACACAGAGTATTTTTTCACGTTTCTGTCTCTATTATGGATCGATTATTGTCCGACGCGCGGAGGTAGTGAGCCCCTTCGGAATGCGTGTCATATTACCGCTGCCGATGACTTTATTAAATTCTCCATTGTTTGCAGTATGTTATCTATTCTTAGTAAAAAATAAAAAATTCGTTTAAAACTGAATAATTCGTAAACTGAATCCGAAATAAAGTATTAACATGTCTGGAATGTTAGTACTGAGTTCCGACAGGGATTCCGAGAGGAAAATTCTCCTCCATTTTAAATCTATCTGTATATAGAAACACGAATAATGAGTACAGACTTATTCCCAGTTGCTTTTCAATTGAATAAGACGAGCGTACCAACAGTACAGCATGCTGATACCCCCCTTCCAAACCGGACGGAGGAATAAAACCTATTCTCATGGACTTAGAAATATATGTAACGCCGACAGATAAATTTACTTTTCATCCACGGGATGTGTTAAAGATAACGTAATCACTCATCGATCAGCTAAAGAAAGTAATGTCTGGCTGGGCGGTCCAAACATGAAATACTGGGACCAGCAATTAAATTTCGCCGTATGGTGCAGCACTACTGGTTGCGGTATATCATTCGCCCATCTCGTCGATAAGAAATTTCCTCCGCAAATACGATCATTCTGCCGTTTCCATGTATACTTTACAATACGTCGGATCCTTCACGAAATGGGCGTTGCACTTCCAGACGATACCCCCACCTTCAAAGCGGGCGACAATCCGTACAATCTCGTCCAATATGAACTTCTATGTACAGAATTTGGAAATATAAGTCCAACGAAGTCCGACTTTCGATATCGAAAAGGTCAAAATAAAGGTCTTGGTTATGGATATGAATATTACACTAATCGTGGCCTGTTCGACAGCCTGCAGCGTATACAACGGTCGGGACTTTTTCCTCTCCGCCGACGGAGGCGTTTTCTATACACATACAATTTTTGGAAAGAAAAACATGTACTGTCCGACAAAGACCGACCACACTATATTTCTTCCGAAATGATGGATCGGAGGGACAATATAATAGTTTCATTCCTCTGAAGGGAGACTCGGGACTAACAAAGGCCGGTCTCGCTCGCCTCAATGAAAGCCTTGAAGCCTACGTATATTGCATACTTGGCGCACAAGCAAATATTCGCAGTACCATAGTGGGTGATACTGGCAGTGCACAGCAAGTCCGAAAAGAATTCGGCGTTCTCCTCGAAGATGAAATTCGTAATACCGACAAAGTAATTAGTTATAGGCGATATCAAGACACAATAATGAATACTGGTGTCAAACTTGATATGGCAGTCTCACCCAATTTACTTCTCTTACCGTCTGAGATGGTCATTCTTTCGGGCCCGGCAATCTCGGGTTATAATAATGAATTGCAATACGCAACAGAATCTATGTCCTTCGGGGTGAACGGTGATATAAACACGGAAGTTCGAGAAAGTGCTGTACACGAGATGGAAGGGGAGGCGGATCCTGTGAAGTGGCAGGACGAGCCCGGAGGACCACCACCTCACAATGACACGACTCGGGGATCCCCTAGGCAGCAGCCGTGACCGCATCTGCAGACCCTATTCACGAATATGGTAAAATTGGTTTGTTATCTTTAGCAATATTCATTACTATTGTAGGTACTGGAATAAAGTCACTAACTATATAGTTCATTCAGATGCTGTCGATGTGACTGGGTTTCATCTAACTCGAACCAGTAACTTAAAAGAACTAGAAGAGATTCATTAATTTACAGTATATAGATCCAGAGGAAATGGCAATATACGCTAACCCCACCATTCAACATGATTATAACTGGACCGACATATTCTGGCAAAACAGAATTTATGTTGGACCTCCTCACCGGTCCGTACTTAAGGAAATTCGAATATGTGATATTCATTTGCCCAACATTCATGAATAATAAAGCGTATAATAGAAGATTCATTTTCACCGATGATAATGTGTTTATATTTCCAGTCGGACTCGATGCAGTGGATGATACATTAACCTACGTGCATAAAGAATGGGCTGGAACGAACACTTTAATAATCCTCGATGACTGCGCCTCGTCCAAAGATATGAAGAAGCGCAGTAACGTTTTAGTCCAACTTGGTTTCAGCGCAAGACATGACGGATTATCTGTCTGGGTTCTGACTCAACAATATACTAGTATTAGTAAACCATTTAGGGAAAACATACAGATGTTAGTACTATTTTACACACCGAACAAGATAGACAACAAAACTATTATAAAAGAATATGGAATGGAGGTGTCAGAACGGGAAGCCGTGGGCCTAATCAAGCAATTGAAAAGTAGGCCATTCAGTAAACTAGTATTTCGTTTACGGAATCCGTACGACATAAAATTTTTCGTATAATATAGCAATTATGGAAGCTGAAGGCACCGAAGGATCCCGAAGGAACTCTTAGAGAATTATATTACAACCCGAAAACTGGTTTTGGAGGTGTGCAAAAATTGTATGACGCAGCACGGGCCAGCGGACTAAAAGTTACTAAGAAAGAGGTGCAGGAGTGGTTAAAAACTCAGCTAACTTATAATCTACATAAACCGGTACCTCGTTCTCATGCTACGGGCGGCCGTCGCGTTTTTGTAACATCGATAGACTCCAATGGCAAGCGGATCTCGTGGAATTCCCTCCCCCGTTCGCAAAAGAGAACCGTAACATTCGATACATGCTAACAGTAATCGATGTACTCAGTAAATATGCATGGGCCAGGCCGATACAGTCAAAAACGGCTGATGATACGTTACAGGCGCTACAAGACGTGATTAAGAAATCCGGGAGAAGACCCGACAAACTTCAGACAGATGAGGGGCGGGAATTTACTAATCGAAAAATGCAGGGGTGGTTGGAGGAGGTGGGAATTCACTGGTTTCACACCTACAGTGACAAAAAAGCTAGCGTTGTTGAACGTTTTAATCGGACTCTTAAGACGATGATGTGGAAATACTTTACATATAAACAGACACGAGAATGGCTTTCTATTCTACCAGAACTTCTTGAGAATTACAATAACACCGTTCACGGAAGTATCAAAATGAAACCCAGGGACGTAACAGAGGACAACGATTGGCAGGCATTTTATACACTATTCGGTCCTGAGTTGGCAGCCGGGGGAGCCAACCCTGAATTCAAGCCGGGAGAACGGGTCCGAATTACAAAATACAAGACCACTTTAAGAAAGGATATTTACCAAATTGGACAGAGGAGATTTTCGTAGTTTCAAAAGTTGTGTACGCAGCTGGCTTAGGAACGCCACCAGTTTACAAATAAAAGATCTGAATGGAGAGGAAATACTTGGCACTTTCTACTCCGATGAACTTCAGAGCGCACCTTCAGAACGCGACGAGCTGTACAGAGTAGAACGAATTTTGAAGACGAAAAAAATTAGAGGAAAGAATATTATCTGATAAAATGGAAAGGTTATCCAGAAAGTTTCAATAGTTGGGAGCCGGAGGAAAATGTTATTAGAACTTCGTAAGTTCCTGTCCATGGTACTTGTCAAGTACTACGTAAGTACTTCGTAAGTTCCTGTCCATGGTACTTGTCAAGTACTACGTAAGTACTAACGTAAGTATTTACGAAAGTTATTCAATAAGTACCATGGAAAAAGTCTTAATTTCTTGAAAGCCGAAAGTGTCAGTTTACCACCCCACTTCCACCCCCCACCTGGCCAAGTATTTATCATGTACTGTCGTAAGTAATGTTCACTTACTGCATCTTTTTCGGCCGTATGTGGATGAGGTGGGCTCCTCGGTTCCTCCGGAGCACATATTAAGTTTGCAAGATCTTCAAAACGACTTCTCATGTTGCCATAGTCCGTTCTTTCGAGTCCCCCTTTTTCAGCTTTATCTATAAGTTCTGGTTGAAGTATAATGTACACAACTGACATGAGCCATAGACAAGTAACTTCAAAGTCCGTGTTACAGAACCGTAGGGTTTCATAATGTCAAGTGCTCGTAGGTCAAACGAAGCATTATAAGCACACACAGATTCACAAGCGTTAAGAAGTTTGTGTAGGTTCTTTAGTGAGACTCGAGGTTGTTCTAGTTGTTCTTGACCAGGTGGGAAGTACGCTTTTTCAAGTTCCTCCTCCTTGAAACCGTCTATTAAAAATCCCTGGCTGCCGCTATCGCGTGAGCTGCCCCATGCAATTCCAAAGTCAAAAGCTCGTGGATATTCTACTGGTCCGACTGTCTCGGTATCAATTGTTGGATTAAGTATATTCTTGAGAACGAGGGGGGTAAGAGCGTTCCGAATTACCAAACATGGAAGTCTGTAGTCGTGGCAAATTTCTAAGAAAGTCTGTTTGAACTTGTTGTGAATCTCTTCTAGTTCTTCTAAGGCGGCCGTATTTCGTACGACCTGGCTCGAGTCAACACATTCCGCCTGCAATAATCCCAAGGCATATCTTTGAATATGATAATGAAACTGGGTAAATGGTCAAATGCTCTAGAAACAATCTTTTTTTTCTTCCCACTCCGTGGAAACGCCCCGGATTCTAGAAAAAGTTAGATGTTGAATTATGGAAGAGTCACAAATAATGTATTGTTCTGAAGGAGCCCAGCCTGACATTGCTAAACTAAGAGTATGTTCTATAAACTGGTTCTGAAAATCGGCAATCGAAACGTGGCGCCCATTATAAAAGTCAGCAATGTTGCTAGAAAAACTAGTGTCAAATTCTGGTACGTGATACGGATCCAAATTTACTGCATCGTAACTCTTACCACTTCCAGTTGGTCCATTTATGAATATGTATGACATTTTAGGATACTATATCATAGAAAAAAATTTTTTAAATTATTTTTTATTAAGATATATACGATAAGACAATGACAATCCTTTCTATTTCAACTGCAATAAAAATACTTGAAACCGGAGAAAACATCAAAATTGATGATGAGGCAAATTAGTATTTGGTGAATATGTAGATCCTTTCATATACGTAGACAGTGAGCTAGAAGTAGTTTTCAACATCGGACTTAAATTTAGATCGGGAGGTGATCCAGTTACATTTGATGGGGCGTGTGTCCGTTGGCAACCGAGTCTTCAAAAGTTTACCGATTTAATAATATTCCGTACCCTAGGTGAAAGTTTCGATGCATCTACTGCTAAAAGTTATGCTGCAAGCCTGGCCGCTCACTCCAAGAATACTACCGGATTTACAATCCATCTAAAGTGTATCAGAAGCGAGGGAGCGCAGCCAGTTGCGTATTTTGAATTTCAGTTTAAAAGAGGGGCTCACGATTTCGCTACATGTATTGATATGGTTCAAGAAATTGACTGCGGTTTTAAAGCAGTGAGCCCATTGCCAGTCCGAGAAAATCCTGCTATTGTACCTCGTAATATCAGGAAAGGTAGTAAGATAGAATTCTTAGCATTTAAACCGCGCTTAAGTAAGCGTGCCCTTTCTTTCACTGTTGAGAGATTAATATTTTGTGCTGGCCTAATAAACCAGAAATTCAAGATGTGGAAGAACTAGTCGACTTAGAAAGATTAGGCGAGATATATAAACAAATAAATGCTGCCAAAAATATTATAGTGGATTTTGATGACATCATAGAATAATATTTCTTTTAAGAAAATTTTTATCATAGTATATATCATAAAGATTATTATGGCCCGTCGATTACATACAGCATTCAAGGGAGCAGTTTTACTAAAAGAATTTCCTGAAGTCAAGCGAGTCAAGGATATCGGGAGCTGGTGGATATTGAAGGTATGGTCAAAGGGACCCGAAAGATGTACTCAGTTTATACTGAAATGGAAGTCAAATTATCGGATCCGAAAACTGGTAATACACAAAATCGTACATTGCCTGTAAAATTAAAAGATACATACACAAGAGATCTAAGAGGGGCGGAATCGGATGTGAAACAACAATTAATAGATCGCTACGACCATATGCTTGATGTAATTAGCAATGTTGAGGGTTCTGGCCTCGATCTCGAGGAGATACTTAATTTTGAAGTATTTCTAGTAGAAGTTTTACTCGGGGCCGGGGGCCCGATTCAACTGCCTGAATGGTTAAAAAATAAACATTGTGTGAGCGATCTGGTGCTTCCTTTCGGTAGCGAGAACTGCTTCCAGTACGCCGTCGTAGCAAGTATAAAGTTAGCCGATCCCGCGTTTCGCAAAAAGAAATGTGGTCAGGTAAGGAGAAACTGGAAGACGTACGACAAATTTATGGCCGACTACTGTTGGGGTGGAATACCATTTCCCACGCCCGCTGATAAGACTATATTCAAGCGCTTCGAGCAGCAAAATCCGAGCGTCAAACTTCAAGTATTTCAGATCTACGAGAATGATCCCGATCCGTCCGGCATAAATGTGTTATATAGTAGCTGTAGCGGAGCCGAAGGCGGAGCCCGTCCGAAGGTGATAGGAATCAAATAGCAAATATCTTACTGATAGTTGGCGAAGACGGGCGTGCCACTTCGTACCAATTACTGCGTTAAATCGCCTTATTAATTCTAATACTAATCGTAAGAATAAGCACAGAAGTAAGTGTATTTGCCGGTTTGTAAAAGAGGTTTTAAGTCAACAGAAGAATTAGAAATACATCAGGTGTACTGTGGAACAGACGACGCACAGCCAGTTTTTCCTAAGGAAGTATGTCAATTCGAAGGACATAAGAAGAAGGTGCCCTGTCCCTACGTTATCTATGCAGATACTGAAGCAATTATTGAGCGGGGCACCGGCCGGCACATTCCAATTTGTCTTTCGTATGTTATGGTGGAACGGGGGTGGGGCCTTCGGAACGGCCGGCCCACTGTTTATGGTAAAAGAACATTCACGGGCCTCTCCTGTGTTACAGAATTTCTCAACGATATGAAGAAAAAGGCCGAGTATTATTCGAAATCGTATTATTGGAAAATTATGGCTATGAAAGATCCTTCTAATTACGGCGCGACGGATGTGATCCAGACTGTATTGCATGTGGAGAGCCCGCCGGATACCGAGTAGCGAGGGAAGGAACGACTTTTTATTGCGAGGGATGTCGACCGTCGAGAACCATTCCTATATACTTTCACAACCTCAAGGGATACGATGGTTCTTTTATTTTGAAAGAATTACATGAAATAGATGCTGACGCCGGAGGGGGACCAGAGACCGAAAATCATAGCTAAGACGGGCAATGGTGGAATTATGGGTCTCTCGAAAACATTTATTTTTCACGCCTCAATTGTTGTCGCTGGAGGGGGGAGGGAGATAAAGAAACGTTTCTTTTCTATAAAGTTTATGGATAGTGCTCAGTTGATGATGGGGTCGCTAGCGAAGTTGGCAACGACTGTGCCGGAGGATGGGTGGACGGCAGTACCACTTTTGTACCCGGACATTCAGCGGGCGAAAGGTTTCTTCCCATACGAATATTTAGATTCCCTCGAGCGATTAGAAGAGGGTGAGCTCCCGGAGAGGGGGGAATTTTATAGCGAATTAACGGAAGAGGGGATTTCAGAATCTGATTATGAGCATGCATTGAAGGTGTGGGATAAAGTGGGATGTAAGACGATTAAAGATTATATGGAATTCTATTGTGAGACGGACGTTCTCCTTCTTGCAAATATATTCGAAAATTTCCGCGACACATGTTTAGAAGCGTACAAGTTAGATCCAGCCCACTATATGTCAGCGCCTGGCTTGACATGGGATGCTATGTTACTTTACACGGTAATAAATTTGGGCTCATTCAAGATGCTGAGCAGATGAATTTCGTACAGAGGGGAATTCGAGGCGGCATCAGCCAGTGTAATATTCATTACTTAAAGACAAATCATCCGGCCATCGCTGACGCCGGCGCCAGTTACGATCCGAGAAACCAGTGACCGAAATAAAATATCTCGATGCAAACAATCTCTACGGCTGGGCAATGAGTCAACCAATGCCTACGGGCGGACTTCATTGGATGACGATGGAAGAATGGTTAGAATGGTCTGCTCAGAATGACGGAGCAGGATTTGATTGGGGACCTGGCGCCACCTTCCGCCAAGTTTTCTAGAAGTAGATCTAGAATATCCGGCCGAATTACATGAAGAACACGCGATTTGCCATTAGCGCCGCATCACTATGAATTTCCGAGGCAGGGCGGTCGACTGATTACAAGTGTGATGGATAGAGAGTCCTATGTCTTACACTACAAGTTGCTGGAATTCTATCTTCGGATGGGAATGAGATTGAAAAAGATTTATCGGGTGCTTGCTTTCGATGAGAGCTCCATGTCTCGCGAAATATATTGACTTTAACACTAAAATGAGGGCAAAGGGGAAGACAGATTTCGAAAAGAATTTCTATAAGCTGATGAATAATGCAATGTTCGGTAAGACAATAGAAGATGTTCGAAAGTACAGAGACTTTAAATTTGTTTCGGACTGGAACGGCACGGATAGTGGACGTAAAAAGATTCAGAAGTATAATCCAAAGATGAAACATATAACTTTCATAACTTCCGAAGAGGATGGTGATTCCTGCGACAGTGCCCTACTGGAACTGAAAACGGATGAGCATAGATATGTAAAACCAGTTTTCATCGGCGCGCAGTGCTTGAACTTTCTAAGCTGCTTATGTATGAGACGCATTACAATTACTTTCGGGTCCAAGTTCCCTGGAATACGATTAGCCTACATGGATACTGACAGTTTTGTTTACAGTGTACCCTTCCTCCCTCCCGGACCCGGACGGCTCACGCGTCAGCACTTTCAATGATATAGTCCGAGAAGATGTTGAAAAGAATGGTGAGAAGTCTATATATGATACTAGTGGGATGAGTGGCACCCCAACTTTCCGAAGATTAATAAAAAAGTGATAGGTAAATTTAAAGATGAGTTGAATGGTGAACCTATTCTTGATTTTGTCGGCATACGCTCGAAAGTGTATGCTTTTCGAACTCCAACTTCGGAGACGAAAAAAATAAAGGGGTGAAAGATGTTTGTGTTAGAAAACATTTGAACTTTGAAGATTATAAAGATCTGTTTGAAACTGGGAAGGAGCCCGAGCAGGCACAATTTGTACAGTTTGTACGGAAAAAGGCTGGAGAAATCCGTAGTGAAAAGCGTAGTAAAATCATGATGGCGCCAAATGATATCAAACGTGTGCAGTTATACAATCCAGACACGGGCGAATGGCTGGCAGAAACATGGCCGATAGGACGGACGGGTCATGGTCATGGTTTAAAATTGTAAAGACTTTAATCTACTATTTTCAATAGAGACCAGGGCATCACTGATAACATAAATGTGGGCAAATATATTATCATTGTGAGCGTCATCGCCAACCCACGCGGTATCTTTCTTCAGGATCTCAAGTTGAATTCCGTCCTTTGTGTTCATTACTTTTAAACCATTTCCATGAAACTCAATATCTTTAAAGCTACGCAGATCGATAAACAGACAGAATTTATTCTTCAAATAATCGGCCTCATCTATATCAATTTCACACCAATCTTTATCTTCAGCAAAATACCGTCGCACCTCTCGCCAAAATTGTCTTGGTATCATCTTCTGAGCGTACACTTTATTTGCAATGCCTTCAATTTATACAGACACAGATTCAATGGAGGGGTTAAAGAAAAGTTCACTGTTCAGTTCTGCCTGATTCTGATTTTTAGTGAAGAGTATAGCGATACCTCTAATGCTACGTCGTGGTACATTTATATTTTCATTGATAACCGTGTCCGATTCTTTGAATGGGATTGTTCTAAAATAATGTATATGCTCGTAAAGGTAACTTTTTCCGTTGTTGTAATAACCAGCAGTTGACCTCGCGAGATCGAGGTCAGAAATTGTCTCGTATTCCATTTGAATGTTTTTTAATTTATAATTGGTTGTAATCAATCTGATTACTGACAAGTAATTGGGGGGCGGGTGCCAACGTAATTTCCCATTCGATATGACTCCCTAACGCTTTTGGATATGCAACTCCATGGCCTGTTATGAGGGGGTGAGTGAGACGAATAGCATATTTTGTTTTATATGTGTCGAAAAGTAAATTATCGCCCACGACGCGGCATCTGCATCGGCCGCGCCCTTCTCAATTTTCTTAGATTTTCGTTCTGAATTCCGTACAGTGTCATGTTCGTTCTCTCCTTTTTATGTTTGAAGAGATCACGATAGCATTCAATGAGGTTATATTTACTCAAATCGGAAAGTGCCTGGCCCTCAAATGTGAGTTTCATACGCTCCACCAAATTTTTTGCAACATTTTGTACTACATGGGTAGTTCCACCTCCCATTACTTCGAGATCAAAAACTAGGTCGAAAGTATCTGGAACTAAGAGTACTCCGCTTTCTAACTTCGGACATCGTATGATAAGTGTCTGGCCTGGATCTGCCTCACTTGGATTATGAGCAATCACGTGATGAGTTCTTTCTGACTTCGTTCCATTCGGTATTCGGTTGGTGAAAGTCGGTGATAATGTTCTATCGTACCCCATTTTTCGTGTAATGTATATAGTAGAAGAAAAAATAAAATAAATCACATCTTTACGTAAATATTTCCGTCTGCCTGAAAGATAAATCGATTGCCTGTGTCGCGAATCAATCGAAGGACCCAATATTCTTGGAGATGATGAGCCTCTTGGTCATCCTCAGTATCCTGGAATACAGCTATGAATTCTAGTCGCTTAAAGAAGTTAGTCTTCTGACATTCCTTCACGAAAGCTAAAATGTTATGATATAGATTATCATCTTTGAGTCGGACACCTGGATTTGCTCGAAGTATATGTCGATTTACCCGCCGAAGTTTGCACCATTCCAATTCGACAGAGAAACCAAACAGGTCTTTATTTTTAGAAAGAAACTTTGCAATATTCTTTTCACCAAACATGTCGATGCCGTATTAATACATAATTTTATTTATAATGACTAATGTTAATCCAGTTAAAAATATCCATAGCTGTTCTCCGACAAATCCGACACCGATCCTGCTGTTTTTAAAAGAAAACTGACGAGGGAACCGATTAAACCTGGTATTGCAGCAGCACTTTTTGCGGCCAATGTTTTAACCATTCGCCAAATTGCTTTACAATTTCTTTCGCTTTTGTGTAGCTATCGCCTTGAGCCTTTGGGTGGACTGAACCAGACCCGCCAGTTCCTGCTCCTCCTCCTCCCCTGCTCCCGCTCCTCCTCTAGTTACAGCCAGGGCAATTGTTGATATTGTCATTCCAAGGGCAGTCAGTATTGCAGCGATTGTAATACCATTTCGTTTAAATAACTCTGTCAGCTTCAGCCTGAGTGATAATTCTGGATCGGAAATTACATCACGAAGAGACCTAGTCGACGCCAGTCTTTCACGTGCCCCACTGATCATATCAAGTTGTACTTCAATTCGATCATCAATTTTAGCTAGTCTTGTTCTGAGTTCGGGTGTAAGTTCTGTCTTCTCTGACAGAATTTCTCTTTCATTGTAAAGCTCATTAAGACGCATATTCGCCATCTTTAATTCATCAACAAAAGCTCTGTAGTCAGGGTTTAGATTGTTCCATTGGTCGATTTTATTTTCAAAAGCTTGTATTTTATCTGCATTACCGGAAGCATCTCGCCGTAACTCTGTCAGTTCATCTCTGTATATACCCATGTCTTTTGGCGTCATCTCCTCAGCCGGTATTTTATCCTTTTTCACATCTTCAGAATGCAATGTACGTTTCACATATTCGGGCTCTGAGCTAGAGCGACCTCCGAGTACATCTCTAATAAATTCATGTCCTCCTTTTTCTCTCATTAATGTGGACAGCTTATAAAATCCACCTCCTCTATCTTTAGACAGCTTGAGGTTTTTATAATACAGCTTTCCATCCCTAACCTCAGATTCCATAGTCAATACATTTAGTGCATCCGGATCAGTAATTTTATTCTCATCTAAGAATTTATTAACCATTCTTAATTTTTCATTTGCTCTAAGTTCAGTCAAACGATCGACCTTTGGGCTAGCAAGGAAAGGATCAGCTTCTGCAAGGGTATTATCATCGTCTATGAAGTATGTTTCAGCAGTAGCGTCATCATTCAAATTTGCATCATCGAAATCCTGGAGTGGTATATCTTCTCCTCCTTCTGCCATATTGTATTTCTATATTACTACAATTATTTTTTATCCCCCCTTACATATACAGTAAAAATGCACATCTCAGTTGTTGAAAGCGTTGAACAATTGGCCGACTATATAGAAAGAACAAGTGCTGCATATCGACGAAGTTATAAATTAATGGGTCGAATTGATATGGCTCTTAATGTGACTAAGGGAATTCTTGTAAGTTCTGCTGTAATAGCGGCAATTCCGAACAGTTCCAGTTCTTTTAGCTTTAACTCCTATACCAGGTGTAATTATTGATGTGATACAAGGGAAAACTGGTGTAGCAAAGAGACGAGAGAAATATAAACATTATTATGTTCAATATAAACAGCTGCTTACACAAATACAAGAAAAGGCGCAACCCTTCGGAACGAGGAGGCTCCGGAGTCAGAACTTATTCAGGATATATTTCATCAGGCGCTGGAAATACAAAAACAAGAAGGATTTAGTCCGCCGCTGGAGCGATATCTACGATATTATGGATTGAATGGATATGAAAGTTAGATTCAGAAAAAATTCTGCAGAAACCTATCGGAACGATTTTCTGAAAACTGTAGAATGACAGACATTGAACATGACATCACAAGTTACTAAGCAACTGAAGCCCGGTATTGCGAAATGTTCCGTAGGGGTATTGCGAAATTCCCTACGGAAAGTTCCTGCCTGAAAACGTACCGATAGGGGTATTGCACAACAGTTTTCTGATAGGGATATTGCGCAACAGTGTTCCGGTAGGGTAGGGGAAAATCTCGTTCCGACGACTCCAACATAGTGAAAATGGACCAGCCAGCAGATAAAATTCACATCCAGAAACGAGACCCGCACCTTAGGAACTGTTCCGGTACGGGTTGAAGAGCAGACCGGCTCCGGTACTGCTCAGTCAGAATCTATCTAACAAATGAGAGAGAATAGAATGTCGTTCTGTTTTGCTCAGTGGGGGTGAGTCATAGCTACTGTATTGCGCAAGTTCCATTTGGAATGTGAATGACTCAGCAGGGAATTTCCCCGCTTAGTACAGGACAATGCACTGCTGCGCAAGCTGCTGCGCGTGAGTTCATATATAGGTCAGGGTCACACTTTAGTTACATGGATGGTTAAATTTTCCTTCGCTCCATTTAGATAAATGAATAAAATGGGGCTGTAAAATTCTATTTATCATAATAAGGAATATTCTATTACTACTCTTGTCGAGGAAAAAACATATCTGTGAATCATGACGGTTTTCAGAAATGTGTGTACATTTACCGTTGCCCCTTATTTTGGTATAACTTTTGTCATTGTGTCGACGTATGGAGGAAAAGAAATGAGGAGGCAGATTTCAAATATCATTAGCTCTTTTATAGGATATAGTTTCATATATATATATATATTTTTTATATATATATATATATATATATATATATATATATATATATATATATATATATATATATATATATATATATATTCTTTAACAATATGATGGTCGTACTCTCTAGAAGTACATGCAGAGAAACTTTTTTTATTTTCTTCGCAGCTGACACATCGATATCTATCGGCCAATCATGTCAATCTTTGCCATGGTATGGTTTGCAAAATCTCCAACTTTATCTACTCTTCGATTGTCATGGATGATCAGCAATTCTCTAAAGAGACAAGCAATGTAATGTATTTTCACTTATTTTGACTGACTTGATAAGTAAACTTTCCTATGTTTGAAATTGTATTTAACGAAGAAATGCGATGTACAAGGTTTTTTGATATTTTCTTATTTGTCTTATTTTAGTTCACAGACGCATATCCGTGGTTAGCTCTTGAATCTCTCTGCCAGAACACGTTCAATTCGAAGACAGATGTATGGTCATTTGGTGTAGTTATGTGGGAAACCTTCACCTTAGGTAAGCAACCGAAAATAAATATCCTCCTCGGTATGATTTCATATTTCATCAGTGAACAGAAAGTTGATATGACCCGCTTAGTAGAAGGCTGGTTCAATTACGTTTTTCGGTGATTGAAGTGATCAAACTCGATATCAACAACGCCATGTGAGTTTTATGCACACCTCTTTGAAAGTTGAGATGTAACGCCTCCCAATATGTCAAATACGATGAAGCCATCTTAAAAATAATAGATCTATTAAAAACGTCATCTCATAAATAATTTATGGAAATGTGGATCGTGCAAGAAAGCCAAGTCTCTGATTCCGGGAGAAACTCCCCTGATAGCGTTCACCCCTCTCAACGCGTTCGACGGCACCCTCACGCGCTTGACATGAAAACAGGACACAAATCGTCGTGTTTACTCCACTAAAACATTCACAGATCACAAACAGATCACAGACTCGAACCAAGTCTATACACAATTAAAAAAGACAGTAAAGAAATAACTCACTTGGGTACAACTAATTGTGTCGTGGTATTTCATAGTGAACCATCCTTATTCTTGATCTTAATATAATGACACGAATAAGTATATTTACCAAATGAACGCATCTAACATTCAGGTAAAATGCCCTACTATGGCTTCACACAAACTGATGTGATTGAGAGGCTGGAGCAGGGTTATCGATTATTGAGGCCAGACAACTGCAGAGAGGACATGTAAGTTAAATATATGTTATTTCTATCTATATCTCTTGTTGAAATTAAAGTGATAGTATTGCACAATAAAGACATAGGTAATTGTTATATATTAGGATAGTAATATGAATAGCAATAACCACATATAAGACGCTACTACAGAAATACTACGATCTACCTATGCAACTTACATGCCTGTCTTCCTTCAAAGTAATATATTCTTAAAGTGCTGGTGTTATACACATTTTTGAGACCTGGCACTGTATTAACTACACTAGCAACTTCCATCTTTAATCTCTCTCTCTCTCTCTCTCTCTCTCTCTCTCTCTCTCTCTCTCTCTCTCTCTCTCTCTCTCTCTCAGTTATAATGTTATGTTACCATGTTGGAGGAAACAACAAAGAGGTCGTCCTACATTTAGAAGCGTACTTTCAGCTCTTACTTATGTGCGTTAATAACTTTTTTGCTTGACAGCAATATTTGGTAAAACATGGCATTTCGTGTAATTGTCACGTATTTGCCGTTTTCGAAATCCCAATCTTATATGAATTCAAATGGATGAACATATCATATTTTATGTAACTTAAAACGTTGGTATCCCAAGAACAATTTTTTGAGTTATACTCAGATACAACATATTTAAAACAAATAAGCATAAATGACGAAAAACATACACCATCCTGCAAAAGAAATTTTAGATTGGATGATAATATCTTCAAACAAACCGTTTTCATTTTAGGTAGCAACAGATCAACTTGGGTCCGAAGCAACATACGTTGACAACCGCCAGAAAGTCTCAGAACCTAAATTGGAGAATCTAAACTTCCGCAATTATGATGTTCAAATAATAGAATCAATTTACAAAGGAGCACTTTGTGAAATTCTTTTAGCAAAAGCATATCTTAAAAGTCAACCTGAATGCCACAAGCGCATAGCAATTAAGGTATTTAACGGTGAGTATTTGTTTTGTTCAATTGATTATAGTGTCAACTATGAGCTTAATTAAGAATGCCATTCCCTTTGACAACATGGTAGCCTGCTTAATAATGGGAGAATACTTATTTTTTCATCGCTCTCTCTGTCTCTCTCTGTCTCTGACTCTCTCCCTGACTCTCTCTGACTCTATCTTTCTCTCTGTCTTCTTTGACCAGGTGATGCAGATAAGTTATCTACTTTTGATAGAGAAATAGATGTGATGAAATCTATACCAGCGCATGAAAATATTATTGCATTGCTGACGTATAGCAGCGGAATCGGTAAGGTCAAACTGAGGTTCCGCCAATATCCTTTTCTATGTCATTAACTAGTATGTTACCAAACTTACTTCATTATAAATATTTTCTTTGTTTAAGCGTTATCAGATAATAACTCTATCGTATGTTTTCTAAATAAAGATCATATTTCGTACCTCTTGTTCTCACTTTCAAATCGAAGACTTCACAATTATGTCAGAAATCCTACTTTTAACATACATGATTTTCTTTCATCTGCATTAATCTTCATGTGATCTGTTTCATATCTTCAGAGCCTGCATATTTTATCACGGAATATGCCCAAAAAGGAGATTTGAAAAAGTACCTTACAGTACACCGGAAGAGGTTGCTATCCCATGATTCCAAGGCATTGCAGAAAGAAATCTTACCATTTATTCATGATATTGCTTCTGGCATGAATCACCTTACATCAATCGGGGTAAGCTTATTCGTACGCTGAAAACTAATTTTTTCTTAAAACGTTTGCTTCCTATCTCCTTTAGACATGTATTTCGTAGCCTTTTAAATACGACCTGGTGCCGGCTATGCCCAGTACAGACCAAAATCATGTACATCAACATTAACGTAGATAACTAAATGTTATGTTATGTATTATGATTATTTAACACACAATTCTCGTCAATCTGTATTCACAGTTGCCCTATAAACCAATGGTAAAGTGATTTAGAACATTTTCGACGTGTTTTCCAACGATATCAATTGCATCCCACCTCATTTTAGACTGCCCTGTACACGTGGCAGAAAGAAAAGTTTAAAATTATGAATGCGATACCTGATTTCGTTAAATATACTTTCATTGAAATTTCAAAATACAAATCCTTGTACCCACATGCCCTCAATTGTTTCATTCTAGCCTCACTGTATAGTGACCCAACAGTTTAAATGAAATCCATTTTTTTTAGCATAAGCTTCGTATATCAAATGGCCACTGATGTTCTGTTTTATTATTTATCAAACGTACATAAATGTACAGTTGTAGTATGACTTTGCACAATAGAATTCCTTATCGTATCGTGTTATTTATGAATAAATTAAAAATCAAATTTATGCTAAATGTATACACTGTAACTTATTACAGTTTCAACCTCAAAGCAAACATTTTTGACATAAATAACCGCATCTTATAAACTACCGTTTAACAAAAATTCTGACCATCCAAATAACCATGCGGAGATTTAACACTTCTTTTGAATGCTTACGAGGAAAGTAGTGGCCCACCCGAAACGCAATACTACACTGGAATAATTAGTTTGCTATACTCTCAAGTCAGTCTTTTGTAGCAGTTTGCCAAGTTCTTTTACCATCCTACATAAACTTTGACTTTTCAGCCAGATACGTTTGATTGATGTTAACAGAAAAAGAATAAAAAAAAATTTTCTCGTAGCAGTTAAATAATTTTGTATGAAAGTATGGAGTTACTCAAGTCTAGATTTGAGGAAATCAAGTCGAATATAATAATTTTGTTATTCTTTATCCCAGGTAACGCACAGGAACCTTATGGCACAAAATGTGTTGGTCTTCAATGGAAATGTGTGCAAAATATCAAATTATAGTTACGCCACTGATTTGATTTATGGCGGCAAAATGCAAGACCTGGCGAAGAAGGTGTGTAATCGTAAGATTAATCACAATGACTTTTGCAGTGACGAATATGTTTCGGTTGTTGTTGTGGTTTCTGTTCTTCGTTTTTATTGTGATGTTTACATTTGCTGTGTTATTCAGTCTAAAGTGCGTTTCTGTTACTACTTTTTCTGAAGGACCAATTACCTTATCAATGGATGGCACCAGAGACGTTATCAAGATGGGCGTTTAACTCCGAGACAGAAGTATGGTCGTTCGGTGTTGTAGTTTGGGAGATAATTACATTTGGTAAAAGTTTTAGTAAATATTTTACCTGTTCTCAATTACACTTTACTTCTCATTTGTCCCAAACAACAGTTACAAATTGCAAAATCATAATTGCGTGTTTCTAGTGAGACAACGTTTACCACTATAGTTGTCGCTGTTTGTCTGTTAGTGTACTTGTAAGATTTCCTGTCCTTTCAGAAGAAAGGGAGCTTTATGTAGCATAGCTAAATCAAATCTGATACATCCCTTCAAGTTGCAATGTATCTCTTACAGGGGATGACCCGTTTAAAGGAATGGATAGGAACGAAGTGATGACCAGTCTGAAAAGGGGATTTAGGTTATTGAAACCAACACACTGCAGGGACAAGATGTAAGTGAGCATATTTAATGATTGATAACAAATCAGAAAATTATAAAATAGCATTGGAAGATTTCTGCGCAATCAGCAGTTTAAGACCTTTTCCAATTATAGTAAATGTTGTGCAATTTCGGATTATCACCAGTTTACATATTGAAGCTGCCTCTAAAGTATATTTATCTATTTCCATCTGAATCATACCCATTGAAATTTAATGGCATCTATGTATAACAGATACGACATGATGCTTTCCTGCTGGAGAAAGGAGCCGGGAGATCGAGCGACTTTTCCACAACTTACAGACGAGACTAAACGACTCATGGAAAGAACCGATGTAAGATCATCCTTAATCTATAAAAGAAAAACCCAAATGAACATAAAGAAGATAAAATTGTGGTCAAAAATCCCTGTGTATTTTTTGACTTTGTCATTCAGACAGTACACTCAATAGACAAGATTTCAAAAAAATATTGATCTCGATGACGACCACGTCAAACGCTGTCATTTTTTATTCAATTAAACTGTTTTAGGTAAGAAATTGAAATATATCTTTTTTATTAGTTTACTTTGCTTAAAACAGATAAAAATGTTTTCCCAAGACACTTACCTCATCAATTGTTGCATTACGTTTCCATATAATATCATTATAGCATTAAATTGTGTACCATTAATCACTATTTTTACTGCAAAGAATAGGTATGAGTAGAACACCTGGTAAATTATATTTAATCTCTCTCTCTCTCTCTCTCTCTCTCTCTCTCTCTCTCTCTCTCTCTCTCTCAGGTACTTATCTGCACTGAGAATTGCCATGGCAATGCAACAATGTCATAAAAGTTTGTCCAGGCAGATGACTAAATAATTGCAAGCCAAGAAAACATTGATTGTGTCGACTCCTTGTAACCTTTATTTGTATTACAAGTTTGCGCATTTTAGTTTAATTTCCAATTGCGTATCTCGACGTTAATTTGTACTCAGTACGTTTAGGTGACATGTTTAATACTGTAAATTTAACGAATTTGAGCAAACGTTTTATTTGTTATTGAAATTATTTTATTAACCTGCAATTGATTAAAATTGCCAATACATCATACCAATAAAATGTACATGTACCGATGTCGAAAATATTATTTCTCTTGTTTACATTTACCTTTCTAAAGGTATTGTACAAATATTGCAGATTTTATAATTTCATTTTAAAGTGGTGTTTTCTTCATTATCTTTGGGTTTACATTGTATGTATATTTTTTATAAATATGTGACGTGTAAGCAAAATACGTATCTACTGCATTTATCAAAAAATCGAGAAATTGATTCACCTTTAAGATAACATGACAAATGGTCACAAGTAAAAATAAAGCCACCATGGTTTCCCATGGCATTTTCAAACGATTACAATCGCCGACTAAATTTTACAAATTTCAGAAGGTTCTTTCAGTGCTTCAATAAAAATAAGTTGGATGAGACCACGAAATTGCCATATAAGGTACACTTATACAGCTGAAAGTTGTGGCTAAGCAAATGAATCCAATCATGACACGTGATCTATTTCCCTCGACTCAATCAAAAAACTATGTTATAAATTAAAACTCAAGTCAAAATTTCCTTTGCCGTGTTTAAATATACTTACCAGGGTAATGAGATATGCAACTACATTGAGTTCATAAACGACTGAGTGCTTTTAAAAAAAATGCATGGAAAAGGTCTTCGCCGGGAATGTCCGGAGTGATGTTGTAAAGGTGTCTGAACTCGCTGCCTCATACTGCAAAAAAATGCCGGTAGCCGTAGTGAGGAAGACACATTAGGTAAAACAAGACTGAAAATAAATTGTCGATTCAATGTAATACAACAAACAGTATAATTGTCCGAGTGTCCGTTTGGAGATGAGTATATCGCTCTAAATAAATAAATTACTGATCTCTGACCGACGGGCTTAAGTCTAGGTGACGGCACAAATCATCGTCTTCCTTCAGATGTCTTATCACACTTTTGATATCAGGAACATCAATTCAGGCTTTGCCAGTTGGATACACAATGAAGAACATTGCCTTATAGTTGACGAATAATTAAGTAATTATTTGTCAATATTCAAAACTTTCACATTTGTTTGCATCCGAAAATAGTTGGATAGAAAATGTATTTCAATTTTGCTGTATAAAATCAAATATGGATAAGCAATGATAAGATGTGTTAATTCATGCAATCTTTATGAAAACAATGTCGTCAACGTCTGTTGTATCTACTGTTGAATCAACAAAATGCAATCTCGCCGTACACATGTAAATACCGTAAACGTAACAATTAATGTATCGTATTTATTTTATAAAAATATTAAAAAGCTTATCTTTCGTTGCCAATAATACTTTCGATATTACTGTGTGGACGTTGACTCGGAGAAAGAGTATACTATACCTTTGTACACTTTCAACAGTATTTCTCAATTTCACTTCTGTTTGCAATCAATAAATTGTATACACCATAAATGCCATCAGCTATTTGAAGGGGCTGATACTGAGTTTACATGCAGATAACATTTTTATTTCCTCATTACCATATTTCGCTGTCAGTGTAATTAATAGCATTTTGTAAGAAAACAAAATGTATGGCCCGGTGAGGCTCGAAAATGGGCGATATTGATGTTTGGTGTTAGAAAATTGAATCAAATTGATCTACGATACGTAGTAGCTCATATTAAGCCACTTTGTCAAAATAGAAAATACATTTCAAAAATCAAGCATAAATGTTATGAGTGTGAAAGTGATCCCTACATACAATAGGAGTTCAGTATAAGATGTTTACATACACATGTAGACACGAAGGTACACATGGCATACAGACAGACACAAATAATTTTTTTCACCCAATCATTAATCTACCATACTGATTATTCTCACACATTTATAGAAAGAATCGTGTCAAGTTACGTAGGAAATCTCAGCGTTTATAAAGATATGAATCTTATCTCTTTCTCGCGCTTTTTTTTTCTTCCGCTACATGTTATAAGCGAGCTTCACGTGCAGCAGATGCCAGGCTAAAATCCCCATGGCGTAACGGCCATGATAATTTGTCACAATGTAAATATATTTGCACATTGTTCATTCTTTCTTTACACACAAAATGTCTTCAAAATACGAAACAGACTGTTCTTTCCGACCCTTCACTTCAGCTGCTATAGTTCTACTCTCCGCATCCATGTCAATTTCATATCATTGTACCTTTATTTCAACCACACTGCTTGTTTCAAACAATTTACTTATCTTAAATTGTTTGGTTAGAGCGTTTTTCAATGCTTCTAAATCATAACTGGTTTTGAATTTCGTTTTGCTGTGATTGTTGTTTATTCGCTCACTATAGTTCCACTTTTCATGAGTAATGTAATTTTAATTTGATTTCGATTCAATCCTCAGTATACCTTTTACCAGCCAGATTTTATTTGTCAGCTTTTACCCTGAAGAAGGCAACTTGTGTGTTGCCGAAACGAACCTCGGTATATTTTAAATAAAGGTCATTAGAAGACAAAGCATACTGGTTGAACGGCCTTCTTTATAAACTTATCTTTGGAATTAATTAACTTACTCTGATGATGGTGACCACGGCAACAGCATTATCACATGATGCTTGCTTTGACCCTATTATATGTAATGCAAATACAAAAGAACGGATACCATAGTCGAGGAAACTCTCGGGTAAGGTTTTTGTATTTCTAAGGTTACCCATACTGAATACTGCCTTGATGTCATGGCCTATCAACATTACAGTAATTAACAAAGGAAGATGCGCTTCGCAAGGCAGGGCAAACTCGAAAGCTATGGCCTAGTCGGTCCAGCAGAACCCCTAAGTTATTGATCGTAAGCGTATGTACGTATTTACGATATGCTTGTAACTTTTAAAACTAGATGAGAACACTACATACGTCATCAAATATGACAGAGAGAACGATGGCATTTCTTCATGCACTTCTCTGACGAAACTATATATCTTCAGACTTCATCTTCGGCAGTAAATAGACATGCTGAGGCAGCGTTAGACAAAAGAATCTGATGTAGACTAGAGAGTTAGAATCCATCTCATTAATGTGTTTCTCTTCAACGATGGACATAGAGGGCCAGGTTGAACCCCTGAAGGTTGTTCGAATGGGCTTAGGTTGACCTAGATTTTGTAGTTTGGAATAAAGCCCAGCCAAATGAGTCGTTAATAATAGCGTGGTTGCAACAATTTTTTAATCAGTTTATGATTAAACTCTTAACAGCAGAGAAATACAATGCCTTCATTACTAATCAATTGGAATTGTAATTTTGTTCATATTTCATGACCCATTAAAAATTAACCATCGCTTTTTATTTTTACTTAGGATAAATTTTCCTCTTTGCTAGAAAATTGCCATATTTAAAATTGTCCTTTACGAATATAATAATCTCACAAACTTCAATTGATTGAAATTCTTGAATCTTACTGGTATTTTGACATTTTAATCTAACAGCTGAAACCTTTATGTTTCAATGCGTAGTCAAAGTATTTAGCAGTAAAACTTGGTCACCTGTAGGTAGTTTATCATTAATTGCCAAAATGTTCACTCAGATCTTGAATTCAGCTGTAATTCCAAACAACTAAAAATAATTTAAAAAGTGATTTAAATATTTGACAACGATATCACAGCTGTATATTGTTAGAATGTCGGTTAAAATGTCGTCATATTGAACCGGGTGATATCCCATGGGATTAACGCTAAACATTTGCGATTTGAAAAGCGGATGCATTAGGGATAATCACAATTTTTCTCAAATTATTTCATTAAACAAATAATGATTTTGTTTGGTCTGCACAAATGAAACACACTGTTCGGCTCAGAGTCAACGTTGCTCAGTTTAAATATGTAGAAATGAATTTCTGGAAATATAAAAAAAGGTCAAGAATTTTACAATTTCATCGATAACTGGCGTCAATGTCGCTGACATGACAGCTTTTCCCCACACAGATTTAGACGTGGTGGCCTTGGCCTATTTGGGCCAAATCGGCCATTCCCACCACGTCTTCTAAAAATTCATGTTTACTTTTCTTGTTTTCGCACACACTTTTGCGATGGAAATCCTTGGAATGGTTGTTACATCAGGTTGACAACACCCACATGTGGGCAGCGAATTCAGATAACTCTTCGCATGGAGCTAGCATGCTCTTTGTAAGACAGTTGCAATTTCGAATAGAGCAAGAATAATTTGTTGGTTTCACTAATTTCCTATCAATTACAACACTAACGTTCATCAAACAGGGAAAACTATGCAGACCTAGCAAAGCTGTGTGTAATGACATTCGAACACAATGAGCATGCAAAGATATTCCACAATGCTTGCCCTAAAGCATGGAGGTGCTTGCTACGCTCCGGACTCCATGACTAACCATAGAGGTAGAAGAGAATGTTTTACCTCCTTTGACTGACGTACGCGTGACGTAAAATGAAGTCACGGAGGTAATATTAAAGTAATTTTCTCCCACGGTATCAACCGATTCACTATGGTCAGCTATTGACCCAACGGCCGGTATTAGTCAGGAGTGCTCGGCTATGACTACGTCGTAGCCGTATAACAGCTCTGCCTTGCGGAGCAGAGTAGCCAGTGTGTAGACGCCAAAGAAGCAGCCGAGGCCCTTATTTTATTGTACATGTGGTCTTTGGTCCTAGAAAACTATGCAGCCACCTAAGTTTGTGTTTGGTGATTTGTGTTCATCCCGAGCGTTTCCCTCTATTGTGGTGCAGTAACATAGTGAACGGAATATGTACACAAAGGTCCACAAAGCATTGTACCTAGGGTTCATCAGAAGAAAAAAAAACATGAAATTTTTTTTTATAGAGGGATTGAATGCATGCAAGTAATACCTAGTTAAAGCTTGTGGCAACCTTTAAAAGAACACAAACGGACCCTGAAGCATTTCCTCTAGTATTAACAATCCATGTAGGCACAGACCTTGTCCGTGATGTAGGTGAAATCGTAGTTTTTTTTACTAGATGGATCCATGTTGATTGTTGGGACACCATGGAATTTATTTTTATTTTTTCGACCCAACCACGTATGTTACAAATTTGATTGAACTTTTATCTTTACTGAACTGATATAACAATCACCAACTTTAACAATTTAATGTCGATTTGTTGCAGTTCTAGCCTGAGCGAAGACCCTTATAATATAGTTTGTATTAATAAATAATTGATTATTTATTGCTCCAGGGCTTGCTGATTTTTTTATTACTAATGAATTTTGTGGTCATAGGTGCATGTTTGTTGTACGGTTGATTGAAAATTGCCTGAAAATTGTTATATGCTATATTCACATTAGTACTGTTAACACAAATCTTTGAGACTATTCAATCAATATGAAAATGTTTGTATTTAGTTGTACTTACTCCACAAAGAGTAATTATTTCATTCAAGCTTTTTGAGTCTCAGAGTATCATATTCGACAAGTAAGACAGGCTTCGCGCTCTAATGTGACTAATAAATCAATGCGACCATGCCCTTTCAGTGGTATGTCCTTGGTCGTACATAGGTTATATATAGAATTGGTAGTTGTGCACAAAAAATGCTGTAGGGGCCAAACGCTCTCCGACTTATAGGCCTGCAAGAAATATGATGCTAGCAGTAGTAGTAATTGTAAGTATTTGTGCATTTTCGTAATTTAGCAAATTAATCAGATCCATGTTACTTATATCAAAGAACACCTACAGTATAGAATATTTTTTGATCACGCTGACCCATATAACATCATCTTGAAAACCAAATTTTATTGTACCTTTTACAGAAAAGTCAAAACTAAGGAAGGATGCAACGACAAATATTGCTCTTACAAAAACCATTGCTCCGGAGAGGATTCACACCAGTTTAATGTTGAGTTATAATAGGAAAACACATGTCTGCTGGCATCGATTATTTGCACCAAATGTCACGGCCTTCGATAAGAATAAACTCTTCCCTTCGACAGGAAGCTAAGTACCGGACGCCATAATAGATCAGGTGATTACACTGGTAAATACGAACAAAGTTGAGACTTTAAAAAATTACTCCAGGCTTTTTATCGGTGTGGTTAGGGTATGTGAGTATGACTTCTGGTTTACTAACTGATGTTTGAATTTAAACAAAATGTCCATTCACTGAAACCCAATTGACCTTAGCCTCTGCAAAGACATTACTAAGGTCATTAATTATTAACGGATCGAGGCGGTGGGCGAAATACTCAGCGTTTGGAATGAACAGTTACACGGGTATTGGTATTCCCACATCGCATTATAATCGTCATAACATAAGAGGAGAAGATAAGACTCTATGAAAACCCAATAATACTTACTGTATTTGCATGGATTATTGCCTGTATTTTAGCTGAAGATTGCATATACAGATGAATACAGTCAATAATCCATTGCTTGTATTCAGCAAGCTGTATTCATGTGGATTCATGTGAATTCACGTGTATTATTCTATAATACAGGTAATTCATTTGTGTGAATTTATCTGTATTATTGCGTTTTCATGCAGTGTAAGACTCGACTAAACAATTTTTAGAGATGACAGAAAACTAATTCTGAATATTGTTTTGAAAGCTGTCATAGTTCACTTGTCCTTGCAGATATGTTTTGAAATGGTATCCTCTCCAGATTCAAAGCAAGAAAATACAGCCGTGACGTCCCTTTTTTAATAAGAAAGCAAACTTGCAACAAAGCCACGTATATGGCTATTTTTAAAAGAAAAAGTATCATGGCACCGACAGTGCCAGTAGTCTAAACATTCGGTAATAAATCCGGTAACCTCACCATTAAAGGTCAATCTAGGTTTTAATTAATGTTTTATTACAGATAGTGTCATTTGGCGATGTTTGTCGATATAATATACAATAACACTATTCTGTTTGCTGACATTGTTCCTTATCAACGTATACACAGTAGTTAGTGTCAGAACACTAGGGAGCCAGACTCAACCTCAATAGGAACGGCAAGCACGGTAAAATTATAACGACCTCGATTCGAATACTTTTTTGAAAATTGCCCGATATTTGAGAGTTATATCACTTAATTCTGTGGAAGTTAGTAAGGACACAATTGAATCAGTCAACAAATGTTTCCCTGTCATTCTGCAAATACGGAAGAGTTTATCAACTGTACATTCGTTTGTAAACTAACTAAAATGCCACAATACAATATTACAGGTCGGACAGTTGGGGCACTTTGTATACGTTGTCTGATTTTGGACATAGAGAAGGGGTGAACATGGAAAATATACGGCCACTGGATGTTTTGCCAAAACGTAACACTCGGGTGACACTTTACACTAAAATCTATCATTAGCGTGCTGTGTATATTTCAGGAAAATGTAAATAACTTGACAGATTCGCACAACGGCTGGTCCGCCTGCAGATTTAACTACGAAAACTATGTCCACCGATTCGTAGTTTTTGTTATAGCGTTAGTTTTCTTTGCCTGTTTCCTTAATATTCGATTTTAAAATGACTATTAAACTGTCAGCCTTGAGTTTGGATTTTCATCCATATTTAGTCAGAATTTCTGTCTTCATCTGCAGTCCAAGGCAGGTCATCAACACATCTCCCTTGAACGAGTCAACTGTCCCATAATGGTGATGCTCTAGTTGACCTTTCAGCAGTTTTACGATGGATTGCATTCATCTTTTGCTATGTATTGTCTTCCTTTCACCTCTCTTCAACTCAATGTCTGTTTGCGGTCGCGCATTTAGTCTCCTTTCTCGGAGCAATTCGTACGGATTTTCATATTTTTTTACAATGAGCTTAGAGACACCAATCCCTGTGCTACCACAGTTTTCAATTCAACTAAGAATTTGTTAACCACTTCAGCATTTTACAACAACTCTCGTAATACTCTCGTAGTTATGAACATGCCAATATCAAATTAAAGCTGCAAGCAGCGTTGGCGGGCCCAAGCGGTAATGCCATGGTTGAAAGTACTTGCACTGATGATACTATGTGCACATTTTGAGCTTCCATGTGTCTTGTGTGTAGAGAAATTTTTAGACTAGTTGTTAACACATTTGAAAATACATTTAAAAGCTGACGCATCTCAATTCTCATTTAAAATGATTTTGAAAAGTATGCTTGACAGAGAGAGGCAAACAAGCATTTTAAGTAAGTGACAATTGATGTATATCATCATAGCTCATTCTGTAAATTTACCATGTGTCCTATGTGTTGATTAATCCTTAAACTAGTTGTTATACATGAAAATTTCGTGTCAAAGATCGTTTCCCGATTTCCCATTTACATCACTTTGAAAAGTGTGTGTGTCATAGACAAACGGTAAATAGCATTACAATAAATTTCAACTGATTATGTGGTCACTTGTAAGCCATACAGACTGATGTGATGACAAGAAAAATAAAGGTTTTTTTTCTCATCCTCGCGCGTGTCAATTCAGATCTGCTGTGTCCACCTATTTTCTGCTAATGAGGAAATAAATGAAAAAAACTGCAAAAAATACATCACGATAGTGCATGTATAAAACAGAACCGTAAACTAAATAATTGACTGAAAAAAAAACTGCAAAAAATACATCACGATAGTGCATGTATAAAACAGAACCATAAACTAAATAATTGACACTAACATTCCATTCAGAACTGTACACGTATTTCACTGTTATATTACTCTGTGAAAAATTTGCAAATGTTGCACTTAAAGTCAAACCGCTGAACTGTTGCTGTACAAAAATAATAAAGCAACACTGCTGTTCATTTATCTCTGCTTGCATTCATATGTTGTTGCCATTTTTTCCCGCGTTGTTGATTGAAGAATAAATAAGAAACCCGCGTCACCACATAATTTTTGAAATATGTCTAGGATAACAAAGAAAGGTTTTATTTTTCTTGGCATACTAGTTGTTTTGATGACCTGTAAGCTTATACTATGAATTTGAAAATGTTGGGTAGAACAAAAAGGTGTTCTTCAAAACCTGAAGATTCCAAATAATAAACTGCAAAAGTTACTGGCAATAACAAAGTATGGAGTTGTCACTCAGGAAATAAATGCTAAACATCGTGGTAAAAGTTGAAAATACTGTCTCTTTTATAAGATTACAATTTTTGCAATAAGAAGAGTGGGTAGCTGAACAAATCATAACAGCCTTGAGTACGAATCCTCCTTTTTAAGAGTCAAATAATACTAGTCCTGAGCACTGTTTCTGTTGAGTGAAATGCTCCCTTAGCTGTAACTTTAAAGGCTAGTTATACTTGTCAAAAGTTAGGCGTATGCGATGCAGCTATATTTAATAGTTACAACCTGTAATCGCTATCAATGCAGTATTGTTCATATCGCGCAATAGACAACGGCACGAAACCTGCTTCAGCATACCAGTTTTTCAAACGAATTAGATATCCATTTTCATAGCAGTTAAAAAGTAAAATACTCTCAGACTTGAGAAATGTGTGCATTTTAGACTTTCGACACATTTGCTTTACGCTTTAATTTAGCGAGCTTTGGTAGCTCGATGAATTTAGCAAGCGATGCTCGGACAGCGCACAGCGTATCGATGACACTTGGGTCAGGGGTCATCACCAAAAACGTCAGAGCGTATTCACGGCGAGCTCGAATCATGCCAGGATCGCAGAAATCATGGATCATAAATCCAAATGTTCATGTCTATTACGTAAAGAGAACCCTAAAATATAAAACACATAATGATTTGATAAGGAGAAAGATCTTTTTGTTTTACTGACAGTCAAGTTAAATGCTCAAATATCGCGACAAGACTTGCGCATTGGCACAATATGAATGCGTAAGTACGTCGACTGTACTCGGCGGACGAGCGAGCGCCTTCTCTGAAAAGAGGCCTTCTCTGAAAATCTGTTTACGATATCACGTCACAATACACTGAAATTTCTTGCGAATTCATCTTTAAGGAGGCCAATTCACACAAGTTCCTAACGTCAGTAAAGATATTTTCTTGTTGGCAGCAATACACCACCAATGTTTTCACCGTTCAGGAGTGCCTTACTCGCTCTACGTTGACAACAGAGGCGTAAGCTTTTGACCATGCAAATTCCAGTCGACTTTCCTACTCTGATCATAATCTTTCTTTCCATTTCATAGCTCTACTTGCGCTTAGAACCTGTGTTAGGGGTGGTTTCTCCCCATATTGGTGGAGCTGCCTAAGTCAAAAAACGAAAGTTTACCGTTTTTGCTTAGTTTCACCGTCACTACAATCCTTTTGTGTTGACGACGACACTGTACTGCACAGTGCACGGAGTAATCTGTAGGCTCATTGTGCGAAGTTGTCCAACCCAAAACTTAGTAACATTTTAGTCAAATAGTCATGGTAAACATATGGGGTACTTTTGGTTTGTGAGCTATTTCATTACAATGTTATTCATTACTGTATGTGTTACAAATACGATCTTCTGACGGGGATGAACAGAGATAAAGCATTACGTCTCAAGTTGAATGCAGGACAGCGCGTGGACAGACTAAGTGATGACATCATAGTGCAATTTTCGATTCGCAGGTTTGGCTAATTTTTGCCTAAATCTTCTCGGCAAACGCTACTTTTTTCTCGCATTTGCGATTTTGCGAGCAGGCAGCGGAAACACAGCCTGCGTCATTGCGAACAAAGGAAGGCCACAACGCACCTTATTTTCAAGCAGGCGATTTATGTTTGTTTTTCAGATTTCGTCCATTGAAAATCCTACCCGCACACGAAAAGCAAACAAGAATTTATTGTATGGCGCCTAATGTAGAGTGTGTGGATAAAATACACAAGGAAAGTGCTAAATGAGTCATGGAGTTGATCGTTTGACAGAATCTAGTATTGCTTAGTTTCGAAGTTAGAGTCAGTCCTTTGAAGTCGGATTTGTGAAAACCTGTAAGGTGGTGAAATCTACGATATATATATATCGGATATTTACCAGCGATTTGACAGAATCTAGTATTGTGTAGTATCGAAGCTAGAGTCAGTCCTCGGAAGTCGGGTTTGACAAGAACTGTGAGGTGGTGAAATCTCCGATATATATCGGATATTTACCCGCTATTTGATAAAATCTACTATCGTCTAGTATCGAAACTAGAGTCAGTCCTTGTAAGTCGGGTTTGACCAAAACTGTTAGGTGGAGAAATCTCCGATATCGGATATTTACCCGCGATTTGACAGAATCTAGTTTCGTCCAGTATCGAAGTTAGAGTCAGTCCTTGGAAGTCGGGCTTGACCAGAACTGTAAGGTGGTGTAATCTCCAATATATATATCGGTTATTTACCCGCGATTTGACGAAATCTAGTATCGTCTTGTATCGATATTAGAGTTCCCAAATTGCCTATAAACATCGAGTAAATATCGGCGATTTCACAGATCTGGCGTACCGAAGCACAGGGCCGGTCATTGTACTATCGTCTAGTATCGATATTAGAGTCCCCAAATCGCTGATAAATATCAGGTAAACTTCGGCAATTTCACAGACCGGGCGTGCAATGGCACAAGGCAATTACAGTGAAATACGATCAAGCTGCAGAACTTTATTAAACAAGGTGTTGTTTTAATCGATGTGTATCAGCGATTTTTACGACATTAACACTCTGGCCTTGATGTGGTCTTGTTTACATCTTTAATAAGCTACATGCTCTCAGTTACGCAACACACCAGGGCCACTCCATGCATGTCTGATAGAGAAACATAAACAAATCACCACACCTTGCAATGTCATGTATCTTTCTTTTTTATTAGTTATGAACAAGTGACCGTGCATTCAGACACCTATACATAACATTACCCGAATAGCTTCATTTATGATCCTTGACACTCACATATCAGCTGTGCGTAGACCCCAGTAATTGTGCCCTGGTGGGACCTTGTCCCGCTCTTATTCAGTCAATCACACCAGTCGGCCACCCCTTAAAGTTAGTGGCACACTGCTCTAAGTACTTCCGTGGCAGTATACTTGACAACGTCACCTGGCGTACAAAAGCTGGTCGCCAAAGTTGCCTTACACAAGGCGCCGAGATTAGGGTTCGTGTAGCTAGGGTTCGTGTGACTGCTAGCTGAATTTGACAGCGGGCATTGCAGTCTGTTGTGCCGTCTTTGACTTTCCAGTGTACAATATATCATACATCACTAATCGATCTTCTGACTGACGAGGTATTAGACTGCAGCCTTATGAACATTGAGGCGACTTAACCGATCCAAATGCTGTTCGCAAACTTGAAAGTGCTCGCACTAAGAAAGATATGAGTAAATTTCAGTTGAATCTGTGTGTTTGTTTTTGAGAAGAAGATTTTTAATGATTAAACTGCGATTTTCGCTATATACAATACTGCGAACAAACCTACTGACTGACCAAAACGCCTTTTGGAAATTAAAAAGAACTACCACTAGGGATTATGAGTGTAAAATTTTAGTTCAATCTGTGTATTTGTTCTGGAAGAGAAGATTTTTAAAGATTAAACTGCGATTTCACAAAATCCAATATGGTGGCCAAACCACGTGACCGATGGAAATTTTTTTTGCAAACTTGAAAGAGATCAATGTAAGAATGACATGAGTAAAATTTCAGATTAATCAGTGTTTTGGTTCTGGAGAAGAAGATTTTTAAAGATTAAATTACGATTTTTCGCAAAATCCAATATGGCTGCTAAACCACGTGACCGATCCAAACGCCTTTTGCAAACTTAAAAGAGATCACACTAAAGATTATATATATAAAATTTTAGTTCAATCGGTTTACTGGTTCAGGAGAAGAAGATTTTTGAAGATTAAATTGTGATTTCACAAAATCCAATATGGCGGCCAAACCACGTGACCGATCGAAATGGTTTTTGCAAACTTGAAAGAGATGACACCAAGGATGACATGAGTAAAATTTCAGTTTAATCTGTGTTTTGGTTCTGGAGAAGAAGATTTTTAAAGATTAAATGAGTATTTTTGAAAATTCAATATGGCGGCCAAGGTCACGTGACCGCATGCGATTTTATTTGCAAATTCTAAAGACGTTAGGTCAGGTTTGCTACACAAAAAATTTCAAATCGACTAGACCCCTAGATCTTCTGGAGAAGCCGTTTTTAGGTTTTTGGAAAATCCAATATGGCCGCCAGGTCACGTGATCAATCAAAATTTCAAGGGTCAGGTGCACGAGTACTAATTGACACCTATTTGCCCTGCAAATTTGAGAAGTTTTCGTTCAGCCGTTTAAGAGATCTAGGTCGACAAAGAATCGGCAGAAGAAGAAGAAGAAATATAGCTGCAAGCAGCAATGCCGGGGCCAAAGCAATCTTAAGTGGGAAAAAGAAGGCAAATGTAATCAGAGAGGGCAAAGGTCATTACCGTTACATGTCTTTTTTCCAACAAAACTTTCTTTCCTTATGTTACATCTGTCAACAAAAAATCTGAACACTAGGTTTATTGCTAGCTCAAAATTAGAAATGTGCACAATTATGAGGTACTGCATGTGGCATCATAAGGTCTAAGATCGTACCAAATATGAAGGGTATAGGACTCTTGGTTACTGAGTTATGGACAAATATGTATATTTATGGAAAAAAGGTCATCGAAATTAGATATGTGCATATTTAATGAGACACAGCATATCTTACTATAAGGTATCCCATCTCACCAAATATGAAGGATGTAGTCCTTGTGGTTACTGAGTTATGGACAGGTATGTATATTTGAGGTCAAAGGTCATCGAGGTCATGTGATATTTTGTCAAAAAATTGTATCCCATAGTTATCCCTATATACCAAAAATCAGACCTCTAGCTCTGTTGGCTTGCCCAAAATTAGATATGTGCATATTTAATGAGGCATGACCTATGGTACCATAAGGTATCCCATCTTACCAAATGTGAAGGGTGTAGTCCTTGTGGTTACTGAGTTATGGACAGATATGTATATTTGAGGTCAAAGGTCATCGAGGTCATGTGACATTTTGTCAAAAAAATGTATCCCATAGTTATCCCTATATACCAAAAATCAGACCTCTAGCTCTGTTGGCTTGCCCAAAATTAGATATGTGCATATTTAATGAGGTACAGCATATCTTACCATAAGGTCTCCCATCATACCAAATATGAAGGGTGTAGTCCTTGTGGTTACTGAGTTATGGACAGATATGTATATTTGAGGTCAAAGGTCATCGAGGTCATGTGACATTTTGTCAAAAAAATTGTATCCCATAGTTATCCCTATATACCAAAAATCAGACCTCTAGCTCTGTTGGCTTGCCCAAAATTAGATATGTGCATATTTAATGAGGCATGACCTATGGTATCATAAGGTATCCCATCTTACCAAATATGAAGGGTGTAGTCCTTGTGGTTACTGAGTTATGGACAGATATGTATATTTGAGGTCAAAGGTCATCAAGGTCATGTGACATTTTGTCAAAAAAATTGTATCCCATAGTTATCCCTATATACCAAAAATCAGACCTCTAGCTCTGTTGGCTTGCCCAAAATTAGATATGTGCATATTTAATGAGGCATGACCTATGGTACCATAAGGTCTCCCATCATACCAAATATGAAGGGTGTAGCCCTCTTGGTTACTGAGTTATGGACAGATATGTATATTTGAGGTCAAAGGTCATCGAGGTCACGTGACATTTTGTCAAAAAAATTGTATCCCATAGTTATCCCTATATACCAAAAATCAGACCTCTTGCTCTGTTGGCTTGCCCAAAATTAGATATGTGCATATTTAATGAGGCATGACCTATGGTACCATAAGGTGTCCCATCATACCAAATATGAAGGGTGTAGGCCTTGATGTTACTGAGTTATGGACAGAAATGTGTTATTGAGGTCAAAGGTCATCGAGGTCACGTGACATTTTGTCAAAAAATTGTATCCCATAGTTATCCTTATATACCGAAAACCAGACCTCAAGCTGTTGGCTTGCCCAAAATTAGATATGTGCATATTTAATGAGGCATGACCTATGGTACCATAAGGTCTCCCATCATACCAAATATGAAGGGTGTAGCCCTTGTGGTTACTGAGTTATGGACAGATATGTATATTTGGGGTCAAGGGTCATCAAGGTCATGTGACATTTTGTGAAAACAATTGTTTTCAATGGTTATCACTATATACCAAAAATCAGACCTCCAGCTCTATTGGCTTGCCCAGAATTAGATATGTGCATAATCAATGAGGTATAGGATGAGCTGGTCATGTGACATTTTGTTAAAAAACCGTAACACTGATACATGTCCTTGTGTACCAAAAATCAGAACTCTAGCACTAGTTTGAAGGCTGGAATTACATATGTGCATAATCAATGTGGTAGAGAAACATGCCAGGGTCATAGGTCAAGTTCATCCTCAAAATATTGATTTGCAGTTTGATCCCCTGTAGGTCATTGTTCAGTAGTCACTAGCCCCCGGCCCCCCACGACTCTCACATAGGCAAGAATAACCATTGGTATAGCTTAGCTGCAGAGGTATAGGGGAGGTCAAAGGTTATTGAAAAATCAGAAAAATAATACTTTAAAAATCTTCTTCTCATAAACGGCAAGGTGAAAATTCCTGAAATTTGGTATGTAGCATCTAGGTAGTATGGTCTAAAAGTTTCTTAACAGATTTTCGATTTTTCAATTTTTATGCAAATTAGGTGAAATTAAAATTTTTAATAATTAATAACAGCCAGGTCATGTATCCAATCAAAATATGAAGGGTCAGGTGCACCAGTACTCAGTATGCTTAATATGCCCTGCAAATTTGAAAAGGCTGCGCGCAACGGTTTTGGAGATCTAGCTTTGCAAAGAATTGTCGGAAGAAGAGGAAAAAGAAGAAGAAGAAGAAGTGATCCAGAGTAAATACAATAGGGGACAAGCCCCATAGGGCTTTGTCCCCTAATTAAAGCTGCAAGCAGCGTTGGCGGGGCCCAAGCGGTTAACATGGTTTCAAGCTCTTGAAGAGATGGTAATATGTGAATAAATTGAGCATTGAAAAGTCTTTTAGTTGTTGTAAAGAAGGATTTTTAACATCATCTCATAGTAACTATAGGTTTCATTCGTAATCATATGTTTTACACAAAATCCAAAATGGTATTGCGATTTTCGCAATATCCAAGATGGTGGCCAAATCACGTGACCGATCCAAATGTTTTTTGCAACCTTGAAAGAGACCTCTCTAAGGATGACATGAGTAAAATTTCAGCTCAATCAGTGTGTTACTTCTGGAGCAGAAGATTTTTGAAGATTAAATTGGTAGTTTTTGAAAATCCGATATGGCGGCCAAACCACGTGACCGATCAAAACGCCTTTCGCAAACTTGAAAGAGATCACACTTAAGATGTTACATGTCAAATTTCAATCGAATCAGTGAGTTGGTTCTGGAGAAGAAGATTTTTAAAGATTAAATCACGATTCTCTCAAAATCCAATATGGCGGCCAAACTGCGTGACCGTTCAAAACGCCTTTCGCAAACTTGAAAGAGATCACACTTAAGATGTTACATGTCAAATTTCATTTGAATCGGTGTGTTGGTTCTGGAGAAGAAGATTTTTAAAGATTAAATCAGGATTTTAGCAAAATCCAATATAGCGGCCAAACCACGCGACTGATCGAAATGCCTTTTGCAAACTTGAAAGAGATCACACTTAAGATGTTGCATGTCAAATTTCAGTCGAATCGGTGAGTTGGTTCTGGAGAAGAAGATTTTTAAAGATTAAATCACGATTTTCTCAAAATCCGATATGGCGGCCAAACCATGTGACCGATCGAAACGCCGTTCGCAAACTTGAAAGAGATCACACTTAAGATATTACATGTAAAATTTCAATCAAATCGGTGCATGGGTTCTGGAGCAGAAGATTTTTAAAGATTAAATCACGATTTTCTGAAAATCCAATATGGCGGCCAAACCACGTGACCGATCAAAACGCCTTTCGCAAACTTGAAACAGAACACACTTAAGATGTTGCATGTCAAATTTCAGTCGAATCTCTGCGTTGGTTCTGGAGAAGAAGATTTTTAAAGACTAAATCACGATTGTCTCAAAATCCAATATGGCGGCCAAACCACGTGACTGATCAAAACGCCTTTCGCAAACTTGAAAGAGAACACTCTAAGGATGACATGAGCAAAATTTCAGCTCAATCAGTGTGTTGGTTCTGGAGAAGAAGATTTTTGAAGATTAAATTGCGATTTACGCAAAATCCAAGATGGCGGCCAAATCACGTGACCGATCCGGATGTCTTTTGCAAACTTGAAAGAGATCACTCTAAGGATAACATGAGTAAAATTTCAGTTCAATCGGTGCGTTGGTTCTGGAGAAGAAGATTTTTGAAGATTAAATTGGTATTTAATGAAAATCCAAGATGGCGGCCAAGGTCACGTGACCGCATGCGATTTTATTTGCAAATCCTTAAGACCTTAGGCCATGCTTGCTATACAAAAAATTTCAAATCGACTAGACCCCTAGGTATTCTGGAGAAGCCATTTTTAGGTTTTTTGAAAATCCAATATGGCGGCTAGGTCACGTGACCAATCGAAATTTCAAGGGTCAGGTGCACGAGAACTAACTACCAAGCACTTGCCCTGCAAGTTTGAGAAGTTTTCGTTCAGCCGTTTAAGAGATCTAGGTTGACAAAGAAACGGCAGAAGAAGAAGAAGAGGAGGAGGAAGAAGAAATAGTAGAACTCGAGCAATACCAATAGGGTCCCAGCTGGTCGGCTTGGGCCCCTAAAAAGAGGAAGAAGAGGAAGTAGTAGAACTTGAGCAATAACAATAGGTCCCCGCCGGTCGGCTTGGGCCCCTAATAACTTGACCACGCTTTCGAGGGCATGAATCCCGAGACAGTGGGGCAATTTCATAGAGTATTATCCCCATCCAGAGAGAGAGAGAGAGAGAGAGAGAGAGAGAGAGAGAGAGAGAGAGAGAGAGAGAGAGAGAGAGAGAGAGGGAGAGAGAGAGTTAACGTGACCAAGTAAAGTGTTTATGTGAGAGAGAGAGATAATGTGACCAAGTAAAGTTTCTACGTTGAAGATAATATGATATGAAATGATTAAACATTCGCATCGAAGTTCAAAAATTGTTACGCTCAGTAAGGTATTAGGTCTATGAAAATCAATTCACACGAACAGATAAACTACAGTATATTGTTATTATTTTCAAACGTTTATCGAAGAAAGAACATCCTAACTTATCTATGGCCTGTTTTCCTTGTGTTGTCAAGGATTGCATAAAGTCGTGTCTCTCTATGTACAAGAAAAGCAGTGTATTCATTTGTTTGCCATGTAACGTGATGCGAACTAATTTGGGATAATTGAATGGTGAAGTAATATCGATTTTATCTACAAAGGTAATCTCATCTAATTTTCTTTTTATAGTACACACATATAATATGAGTAATTTGTAATATTGTGACTTTCCACTGTAGGGTACCTAAAATTTTTGAGAAATTTGAAAAAAAATGTGAAAATCCAATTATCCAAAATTAGTTCCAATCGTGTTATGTGATCATCGGAACTATTGTGAAAGACAACGAGAGAGCATATTTCATCATTGGGGAATAGATATGTATCATGCTATTTGTCATTTAAAGATGTTTAAAGCAAACAATATTGAGCAAAAATATCTTGCCTTGAATTTCCGTGATTTAGGTTGACATTTTGCCTAAATTTAAAAAAAAAAAAAAAACGTAAACGAAAAGACATTAAAAACAAGATTGAATTCACAGACTGGTCGGAATCAAGCAAGAAGTCTTCGTGGTTTGTGCAAACATCCTGATTATAATCGCAAAAACAATATAGTTGCAATACGCGGTATGGTTCATCAATCTAAAAAGGATCAACTTCGTCTTTTTATGATTCGGAGCTGGTGACCAAATTCGTATTAGCAAAGTAGTCATTTTCTAGATCGAAATATTGAATACCGAAACATTGATTTGCTCTTTCTCTCTCTCTCTCTCTCTCTCTCTCTCTCTCTCTCTTCTCTCTCTCTCTCTCTCCTCTCTCTCTCTCTCTCTCTCTCTCTCTCTCTCTCTCTCTCTTTCTCTCTCTCATAACATCACAATAAATTAAAAATATATAAACAACGTAGAGGACGTTGATAACGTCTACTTATTGAAAACTTTTAATAGTTTTACGATTGTACACCTCTTGCCAGTGGGCGTACAATTTGCACTCAGTACGTTCAGGTGACTTGTTTACGAATGTATATTTAATAAGAAGTAGTAGTAATAGTAGTAGTAGTGGTGGTTGTGGTAACAGTAGTAGTATTAGTAGTAGTATTAGTAGTATTTAAGTAGTAGTAGAACTACTACTACTACTACTACTACTACTACTACTACTACTACTACTACTACTACTACTACTACTACTACTACTACTACTACTACTACTACTGCTGCTGCTGCTGCTGCTGCTGCTGCTGCTGCTGCTACTATTGTTATGTAGGTCATTTCCCCCACACTCATCATGACCTGAGTTCAATTAGTCTAGAACATTCTCAAGGTCACTGCCCTTGATGACCTCACAACCTTGAATTCAATTAGTCATGTTTGGAATGTTCTGGAAAGTTGATTAGTTGTGTAAGGGAGATAATTTTAGAACAGTAATTCGCATGTCATAAAAGTTCTAGATTGTTCTTATATGCCTTTATAAAAGGGACGTGCTCAGCTTCCAGTCAGACTTTTGGGATCGTGTCTCTGTGTGTTACTAAACTCCAGCAGTAGTCATTCTCAAGACTTTTCAAGACTTCACTGCCAACGCTGGATTTATACTGTGGACTTTGTGCAGCTTCAAGCCTGCAAGGACTGTTCATTCATCCAACTGACTGTTACAACTCTGAGACTGGAGCTTTGCCGTCCCAGCTGAGATAAGTAGTCTGTACACTTTTAAAGCTTGTACTCTATCCCTGACTTAGCAATTAGTTTTATTTTCGTAATAAATTTTGTTTAAACGTTAACTGCTGAGTTCACCCTTTTGTTCGTTTTCTCTGCACGTAACAAAATTGGGGGCTTGTCCGGGATACGAATATTTTGAGCCGTTTGACAACATTTTGACAGCCTTTTCAAAACTACTGTATACTGTGAACTCAGCGAAATTTAATCATGGCGGAATTTAAACCAGAATTTATGGATGACCTTGATCAGGACACATTTAATTCCCTCAGAAAAGACAACCTCATAACACTGGCCAATTTCCTTAAAGTAGAAGTCAAAAGATCTATGCGCAAGCGAGAAATTCAATTCAAGATTGCAAAACATTTAGTTAATTCTGGCCATTTTGAAGAGTCTGCCTTAAAAGATTATGAGCCTGAGTCTTCCTTCGAACTCAAAAAATTAGAATTAGAAATTCAGGCAGATTTGGAGCTTAAAAAATTGGCATTAGAAAAAGAAAAATACAAATGCAATTACAAATGAAAGAAAAAGAATTGCAAATGGTAGAAAGACAGAAAGAAAAAGAAAGGCAGGAAAGATTAGAAATGGAAGAAAGACAGAAAGAGAGGGAATTGGAAATGAAAGAAAAAGAATTGCAAATGGAAGAAAGACAAGGGAGAAAGAAAGAGAGGAAAAAGAAAAGGAAAGAGAATTAGCTGAACACCGACTGCAGTTAGAAATGAGACGTTAGAGCTTGGAAAGTCAGGAAAATTCTTCCCTTCAGACAATTTTGACATCACTAAGCATTTCAGGTTAGTTCCCCCTTTCCAAGAAAAGGATGTTGATAAATATTTTCTCCATTTTGAGAAATTGCTCAGAGTCTGAATTGGCCTAAGGAGTCCTGGTCTATGCTTTTGCAGAGTGCTTTGGTGGGTAAAGCCAGAGAAATTTACATTCAGTTGTCAGTAGAGCAGGCTTCAGATTATGATTCTGTGAAGGAATTAATTCTCAAGGGTTATGAGTTGGTGCCTGAAGCTTACCGTCAGAAATTTAGGGATTGTGAGAAGGTGAAAGATCAAACTTACGTTGAATTTGCTCGAACAAAAGAACAACTGTTTGACCGTTGGTGCTCTTCGGAAAAGGTCAGTCAGAATTATGATAAATTACGACAACTTGTTTTGATTGAGGAATTTAAAAGGTGCATCCGGAGTGACATCAAGACGTTTATCAATGAACAAAAGGCAGATACATTAGAGGTTGCTGCACGTTTGGCCGATGATTATTCATTGACCCACAAATCTTCATTTCTCAGCAAACCATCCCAGTCCTTTTCCTACAGAACAATGCAGGTAAATTTAACTCCTCCTTTTCATCCAAGAATTTTTCAAAGGACAGTAGAAAATCAAATGACAACAGTTCACAGAATTCAAGTAACACTCCCACATCATCAGATCCCAAGTCTCAATCTCCTTCTGAAAAACAGTTTGGTACACTTTCTTGTAATTATTGTAAGAAAGACGGCCATTTAATGTCAGAGTGTTTCAAATTGAAAGAAAACGTGAAGGTCAAAGTGGTCAAAGTGGATCTAAGCCCACCGGCTTTATTTCTTCATCAACTCAATTAGAGTCTAATAATGTGTGCAACACATTTTCTGAGGTTAAACCCCTCTCATCCCCATTAATGAGGTCAAGGTCAATTCTTCTCAAGATAGCATTATGGGTATTTTCGAACCATTTATTCATGATGGTTTTATATCACTTTCTAGTGATTTCTCTTCCGCTACCCCTGTCAAAATTTTAAGAGATACCGGGGCTTCCCAGTCTCTTTTGTTGGCAGATACCCTGCCGTTTTCTGAAAATGCATTTTCAGGTTCTAAAGTTCTTATTAAGGGGGTAGATTGTAATGACTACATTCCTGTTCCTCTCCATAATGTCTATTTGTCTTCGGACTTTGTTTCTGGACCTGTGACTTTAGGTATTAGGCCTTTTTTGCCTTTTGAAGGGATTCACCTTCTTCTTGGAAACGACCTTGCTGGGGACAAGGTCATTACTAATCCACTTGTGACTGATAATCCTAGTTTAGATCAAAATCCAGAGCCAATAGAGGAAGACATTCCCGGCCTTTTCCCATCATGTGCCATTACTCGAGCCATGTCAAAGAAAACTTCTGAGAATCAAAATACTCTCAAAAATAATGTCACAGATGTTGACTTAAATGACACCTTTCTCAGTCAGGTGTTTGACACGGAGCATTCCGTTATCCCTCGTGGATTTGAAACTTCCAGTAAACTTCTGCTGACCAAAGTCAGACATTTTCTAGATCAAATCTCATTGCAGAACAACACAAAGACCCAGATATTTTGTGTTTGTTTGACAGGGTAGATGATGAAGATAAAACTTCAGATAGCTCTGTTTCCTATTATACAAAGTCTGGTATTCTCATGCGTAAATGGAGACCTCCAGATGTTTTGGTTGATGACGATTGGGCTATAAAACATCAAATTGTGGTTCCAAAGCCCTACCATGCTGAAATATTGCGCCTGGCCCATGAAACCCCCTGGGCTGGTCACTTAGGAGTCAGGAAAACTTATCATAAAATTCTCAGTCACTTTTATTGGCCTAATCTCAGGCAGGATGTAGCACATTTCTGTAAAACTTGTCACACATGTCAAATGGTAGGAAAGCCGAATCAGACCATTCCAAAGGCCCCTTTACAGCCAATTCCTGCATTTCAAGAACCATTTAGTAGGATACTAATAGACTGTGTTGGGCCCCTACCAAAAACAAGATCAGGAAATGAGTACATGCTGACAATAATGTGTACATCAACTCGGTTCCCCGAAGCCATACCACTGAGAAATATAAAGACAAAGACTATAGTGAGAGCTTTAGTCAAATTTTTCACTTTATTTGGCCTCCCTAAATGTGTCCAGTCCGATCAAGGCTCCAACTTTATGTCTGGTATTTTTCAACAAGTAATGGATCAGCTAGGCGTTAAACAGTATAGGTCATCCGCCTATCATCCAGAAAGTCAGGGTGCTCTTGAGCGATTTCATCAAACTTTGAAAAACATGATTAGGACCTACTGTTTTGACACAGAGAAGCAGTGGGATGAAGGAATTCATTTTCTGCTCTTTGCTGTTAGAGAGTCAATTCAAGAGTCTCTTGGTTTTAGCCCATTTGAGCTGTATTTGGACACACAGTCCGTGGCCCACTTAAGCTCGTCAAAGAGAAATTCCTATCAGACGATGATGATTGTCTGAATATTTTGCAATATGTGTCAGATTTTCGTACAAAACTCTCTAAAGCATGTGAATTAGCCAGAGAAAATCTTGAGTCATCTCAGCAGTCAATGAAAACCAAATATGATAAAAGCACCTCAAAACGGAAGTTTAAACCAGGTCAAAAAGTTCTTGTTCTACTTCCGGTTCCTGGCAAACCACTCCATGCTCGTTACTTTGGGCCATACCTAATTGATAAGAAATTGAGTGATTTAAATTACATCATAATAACACCTGACAGGCGAAAACAAAACAGCTATGTCACATAAATATGCTTAAGCCATATTTGGATAGGGATAATCCTACTATAACTCAGCCTGTCAGTGCAGTCAGTTCAAACCATTATGAAGATAGTGATACTGAAACTGACTTGAGTGAAAATACTCTAAACTCAAAGCTGGGCTCGGTCAAGCTTCAGAACTCAGAAATCCTGGAGAAGCTGGAGTCTACAAAGTTGGCACACCTCCAGCCAGAACAACAACAACAGGTGAAAGAACTGCTCCACGAATATAAACACCTATTTCAAGATGTTCCAACAAGGACAAACGTCATCTATCACGACGTTGATGTTGGGGACAGTAAGCCTGTAAAACACATCCATACAGACTGAATCCAACAAAAGCGAAATATCTCCAGGAAGAAGTCAAATACCTGCTGGACAATGACTTTATTGAACCCAGTAAAAGTAACTGGAGTTCGCCGTGTATACTTGTTCCCAAATCAGATCACAGTTATCGTATGTGCACGGACTTTAGGAAGGTCAACACTTTAACAAAGACAGACACTTTCCCAATCCCGAGGATTGATGACTGCATCGACCGAGTGGGAAAAGCCAAGTATGTGCAAAATTTGACCTACTGAAGGGATTTTGGCAAGTCCCTCTGACGGATCGTGCTCGTGAAATATCCGCCTTTGTTACACCAGACGGATTGTTCCAGTACAAGGTGATGCCATTTGGAATGAAGAACTCTCCGGCAACGTTCCAACGGATGATCAACGACGTCATATCCGGGCTAGACGGGTGTGCAGCCTACGTTGACGACGTCGTCCTGTATAGTGAGACCTGGGAGGAACACATCAAGCTCATGCGGAAGTTCTTTGAGAGACTGAGCAAAGCAATGTTGACTGTCAACCTTGCCAAATCTGAGTTTGGTTGGGCGAGGGTAACTTACCTCGGACATACTGTAGGACAGGGTGAGGTAAACCTGTTGATGCTAAAATCAGTGCCATTTCAAGTTTTCCCATACCAAACTGCAAACGACAACTGATGCGCTTTCTCGGTATGGCTGGTTACTACAGAAAATTCTGTCCAAATTTCTCCACAATTACTGAGCCTTTGACTAACTTACTTAAAAAGAAAGTAAAGTTCGTTTGGTCAGAGCAATGCCAACAGGCATTTGATACACTTAAAGCCATACTGCAAAGTGCTCCAGTGTTGTCTGCACCAGATTTCACTTTGCCATTCAAATTAGCTGTAGATGCTAGTGATACAGCTGCTGGTGCTGTTTTATTGCAAGAGGATAGTCATGGTATAGATCATCCTGTTTGCTATTTTTCACGCAAATTTAACAAATCCCAGAGAAACTACTCTACAATTGAAAAAGAGTGTTTATCTTTGATATTAGCTTTACAGCATTTTGAAGTTTATGTTACTTCTTCAAATCAGCCAATAGTGGTTTATATTGATCACAACCCTCTTGTTTTCTGCAGAAATTTAAAGGCAAAAATCAGAGATTGCTAAGATGGAGTTTAATGTTACAGGAGTTTAATCTTGACATTAGACATATCAAAGGCAGAGACAATTTAATTGCAGACTGTCTCTCTCGTATTTAGAGTTTATTGTTGTTCACACTTTTAAGATTACATTTGTAAAAGAAAGATTTTTCTTTGAAAAATTTTCTTTTTTGAAGAGGGGGTGTGTTATGTAGGTCATTTCCCCCACACTCATCATGACCTGAGTTCAATTAGTCTAGAACATTCTCAAGGTCACTGCCCTTGATGACCTCACAACCTTGAATTCAATTAGTCATGTTTGGAATGTTCTGGAAAGTTGATTAGTTGTGTAAGGGAGATAATTTTAGAACAGTAATTCGCATGTCAATAAAAGTTCTAGATTGTTCTTATATGCCTTTATAAAAGGGACGTGCCAGCTTCCAGTCAGACTTTTGGGATCGTGTCTCTTGTGTGTTACTAAACTCCAGCAGTAGTCATTCTCAAGACTTTTCAAGACCTTCACTGCCAACGCTGGATTTATACTGTGGACTTTGTGCAGCTTCAAGCCTGCAAGGACTGTTCATTCATCCAACTGACTGTTACAACTCTGAGACTGGAGCTTTGCCGTCCCAGCTGAGATAAGTAGTCTGTACACTTTTAAAGCTTGTACTCTATCCCTGACTTAGCAATTAGTTTTATTTTCGTAATAAATTTTGTTTAAACGTTAACTGCTGAGTTCACCCTTTTGTTCGTTTTCTCTGCACGTAACACTATTACTACTACTACTACTTTTTCGATCATCTTTATTCACAGAGGTTCCGTACACGCTAAAATTATAAAGGAGAATTTTGTCCATTGCCAAGATCCAAAGGAAATATAAAATACACAGAAATGAAAGACAATCACTATAAAGTGATGGTCGGCATAAACCTTCGCCTCAGATCGCCTCCGCATCGCCGCTAGATCGCCTCCGTATCGTTTCTGATATCGCTGTCGCCTCAGTTTGTTTATTTTCTATATCGTTTCATTACCGCCTTCGTATCAGCGTTGCATCGCTTCCGCATCGTATCAGCCTAAACATCGCCGCTGCATCGTATCAAGTCAGTTTCATGGTCCAAATTAGCCACGGCATATTCACTCAAAATAGCGTCAATGACATTGTAGCTCCCATCCTGGACTATTTAGTGTTTGTTCTCTGGTCAGATATTTGAACATGTGTGAAAGGGATTTTTTATTTATTTTTTATTTTTTTATTTAAACTTTATTTAAAGAGGGTAAACATCCTTAACAGGAAACCTGGTTAGCATAAATGCTAATCTTCCCCAGGGCCCTCTATGACATACAAAGTACACAAGAAATAAAATTACAAAGTACAAACATACTCTAAAACATCAAACATAGGGCGGTAAAATGATCAGTACAAACAACGCATAATCTAAAAAGCTTAAAGACGAAAACATTTAAACATTACTTGACGTCAAATATGTCCTGATGTAATTTGTTTTGAAGGTGTTCAACGAAGGTGATGATCGAACACTCTCTGACAGTGAATTGAAAGTGACGGCACCATGGTGTCTAAGAGATTGTGACGTTACGACAAGTCTCGCCCTAGGGACATACAGAATATCGGTTTGATTGCTGAATCTCGTACTGCGAGATGATACACTGGTTATTTTGGTGAACAAATTTGTAATATATGGGGCAACATATTATTGACGGCTTTATACACGAAACAACTTGTTCTGTATTCGACACGATTTTTTATCGGCATTATTTTACATATTTCATAAAGTGGTGCAGATGGAGTTGCTCTAGGGGCATTCGTAATTAATCTGAGAGCCATATTTTGAAGAATCTGAAGGCGTTTAATATGACTCGTTCCACCCCAAATTGTACTACAGTAATCAAAGTGGGGTTGTATAAAAGCTTTATAAAATAGAACACGTGTTTCGGTTGGCAGGAAACAACGTAATCTACGCAACAGTGCTAGATTTCTACCAACAGTGCCAGCAATTTTTCGAATGTGGTCTTTCCAGGTTAAGTGTTGGTCGATAATGACACCAAGAAGTTGATCAGACTGATGTCAGTAAACAATTGTCAAAATAAATGTCAAGATTGGATTTTGAGCGCCTAGAAAGTTTTTGCTTCGTTGTGATGAGCATTGCTTTGGTTTTTCCTACGTGTACAACCATTTTGTTTTGTTCACACCATAACTTGATCCCGTTCATAGCAACTGTTAATTTGGTTTCTAATTCCGAAATATTATTATCTGATTCACTATTAGTGGCATCATCGGCGAACATGTCTATATTTGATTCGATGGATAATGGTAAATCGTTCATAAATAAAATAAATAAAAGGGGTCCGAGAATACTGCCTTGAGGAACTCCATTTACAATGTCACTGACTTTAGAGCATGTTCCCTTAATGGAAACAAACTGTTTTCTGTCTTGTAGATATGAACTAAACCATTTGATAGCAAAATTGTGACATTTGTAATATTTGAGCTTGTGTAAAAGGATAATATGATCGATCATGTCAAATGCTTTTCACAAATCCAAAAGTACATTCCGTTAAGAAAGGGATAAAGTGCATGAAGTGAAAATACTTAAATGTAATGTACTGGAGACAGTGAAATATGTTTAATGGTATAAAATGGGAAAAATTCAGAATTAGAAATATCGAATACTGTGATACAACCATTAACTCAACAAGTCATTGACAATGACATAGTCCCCACTTGTAATAGGAGTATTAGTCTTGATGGGGCAGGAAAATGTGGTCATTAAGAAGTATCACTGGAGTGTATATGTTGAGATCTATGGGCACATAGGTCTATGTCGTTGTTCCCAATTTGAAACGCATAAGGCATGTCTAAGTTATGGTTCTAAATCGGGAAAAAAAAGATCAGACCTCTAGCAGTATTGGCCAGCCAAGAAATACATATGCGCATTATAATGAGGTACAAGATGTGACATCTTAAGGTCTAATATCCTATCAAAATTGGAGGGTATAGAACTTGTGGTTACTGAGATATGCATATATATGTATAAACAAGGTCAAAGGTCATCGAGGTCACGTGACGTTTTGAAAAAAAATTATATTGCTAATTAAACCCTATATGCCAAAATTCAAACCTCTAGCTCTATTCGCTTGCCCAGAATTAGATGTGTGCAAAATTAATGAGGTAAAGCGTCTTTTGTCATAAGGTCTCCCATCCTACTTAATACAAAGGCCATAGCACTTGTGGTTACTTATTTATTGACATAAACATATATTTTAGGTAAAAGGTCATCGAGGTCACACGACATTTGGTCAAAAATTTCTCTCCTATAGTTATCCCTATATACCAAAAATCAGACATCCAACTCTATTGGCTTGCTCAGAATGAGATATGTGCATAATTAATGAGGTACAGTATGTGGTGTCATCAGGTGTCCCATCATACCATACATGAAGGGTGTAGCACTTGTGGTTACTGAGTTATGGACAAATATGTATATTTGAGGTCAAAAGTCACCGAGGTATTGCTAAGTTATCCCTATATACCAAAAATTGGACCTCTATCTCTATTGGCTTGCTCAAAATTAGATATGTGCATAATTAATGAGCTACAATATGTGGCGTAATAAGGTGTCCCATCATACCATACATGAAGGGTGTAGCAGTTGTGGTTACTGAGTTATGGACAAATATGTATATTTGAGGTCAAAAGTCACGGAGGTCACGTGACATTTTGTCAAAAAAATTGTATTGCTAAGTTATCCCTATATACCAAACAACAGACCTGTAGCTCAATTGGCTTGTTCAAAATTAGATATGTGCATAATTAATGAGCTACAATATGTGGCGTCATAAGGTGTCCCATCATACCATACTTGAAGGGTGTAGCACTTGTGGTTACTTATTTATGGACAAATACGTATATTTGAGGTCAAAGGTCACCGAGGTCATGTGACATTTTGTCAAAAAAATTGTATTGCTAAGTTATCCCTACATACCAAAAATCAGACCTCTAGCTCTATTTCCTCGCTCAAAATTGATATGCACATAATTAATGAGGTAATAATAATAATAATATTTATTTCTTATAGAGCGCATTACATTATAAAAATCTCAATGCGCTTTACACAACACTAAAAAAGAGCTGAGGTAAATTAGGCTATAAATAAAAATTACGAGAAAACACCAATAAAATGCAAAGAGGTAAAATTTTAAAAAGTGTCTAGGAATAAAATGATCTAAAAAGATAAGTTTTTAACTGACTTCTAAAATTGTTAAAAGAATTAGCAAGCCTTATCTCAAATGGTAAAGCATTCCACAAATGGGGAGCACATACAGAAAAGGCTCTATTGCCATAAAAAGCCGTGTTGCAAACAGGCTGATGCAAAATGATCGCACCACTAGACTGGGACCTAAGTGTACGACCAGTATGACGTACTGTTAGCATTTCTTCTAGATAGTCGGGGGCTTGGCCTGTTAGAATTTTGTAAGTGAAACAAAGAATTTTAAAATCAGTTCGTTTCTGGACTGGAAGCCAATGTAAATTTTGTAGTACTGGTGTTATGTGGTCCCTTTTCTTCTTTCTGCTAACAAGCCGGGCGGCTGAATTTTGAATAGCCTGGCAATATGTGGCGTCATAAGGTGTCCCATCATACCATACTTGTAGGGTGTAGCACTTGTGGTTACTTATTTATGGACAAATATGTATATTTGAGGTCAAAGGTCATTGAGGTCATGTGACATTTTGTCAAAAAAATTGTATAGCTATGTTATCCCTATATACCAAAAATCAGACCTCTAGCTCTATTGGCTTGCTCAAAATTACATATGCGCATAATTAATCAGGTACAATATGTGGCGTCATAAGGTGTCCCATCATACCATACTTGTAGGGTGTAGCACTTGTGGTTACTGAGTTATGAACAAATATGTATATTTGAGGTCAAAGGTCACCGAGGTCATGTGACATTTTGTCAAAAAAATTGTATTGCTCAGTTATCCCTATATACCAAAAATCAGACCTCTAGCTCTATTGGCTCGCTCAAAATTAGATATGTGCATAATTAATGAGGTACAATATGTGGCGTCATAAGGTGTCCCATCATACCATATATGAAGGGTGTAGCACTTGTGGTTACTGAGTTATGGACAAATATGTATATTTGAGGTCAAAGGTCATTGAGGTCACGTGACATTTTGTCAAAATGTCAGAGATATCTGTGTGAACGGATAGACTCACAGGTGGACGAACTGACGGACATGACCCAATCTATAGCCCTCTGGACTTCATCTGTGGGGACTAAAAATTGTGTCATTGCATCCTTTTTGCAATATGAATACGATGAGAAACTAATTTTTATTTTTCGTGGCCTTATACATAAGAGTCTATGGAGATTTGCCCAAATTTGGGAAAGGTCACTCCTATGCACTTCAATACCAAGTTTGAAATCAATCGGACTTGTGGTTTCAAAGAAGAATATTTTTTGACCAAAAATGGGAGAAAATTACAAAAAAAGTAATGAAAAATAGCATATCCAAGATACTGATACAAGATGTGCAGAATCATTTCAGGTCAGCCCAAAGTACTCACATGCTAATTTTTCTTGTAATCTGCTCAGTGGTTATTGAGTTTTTTCAATTTTGACTGTTTTTACATTTTTTCACTTAATTTGCATATTTTTGGCAGTGACAACTTCATTTGGACAAAATCTCATCTACAGCCCATCATCCATGTACACACCAAATTTCAAAATGAAATGTGCAGCGGTTTTGGAGTTTTTGATGTTTATGGACAGACATACAGAAATACAGACATACAGGCATACAGACATACAGACAGTTCCCTATCCTTTAAGAATAGCTTCCATTGCCATATATACATATGGCTATGGGAGCTAAAAATGCAACAGCAAACTTGCCGTCTTCGGAAATTTTGCCGCCTGGCATTGCCGATGTTTTTGAGAGTAAAGGTATACAAAATGAAAGATCAAATAGGCCTACATGTGTCCGACATTATCCATTCATGAAATGTTGCTTCAACACACAAAAATGGGAACAAAGTTGAAACATATTGTGATAATAATTCGCTACTTTTGCAAATTGCTTTTATTTGATATGAAGTTTGTATACCATTTTATTTGCGAACATTTTTGTAACAAGATAGCACTCTGCCAGGGACAGACATTAACGGTTGCAAGTGAAAGTCGCGTTCGGGCAACTGCAACTGAAACACCAGTACCGGTTACCCAATGAGACAAGTGTCAAAAAATGACGTGGGACAACTTTTCCGCTGACTAGAAACCCAGAAATGTGCGGTACTGTATGCGGATGACCATTTTATATGACTGAAATTAGTATTTTTACGCGTAAATACATGTACGTCCGTGAAAGCGCACAAGAAAAACCTGGCCGTACAAAGTAAGGAGAATTGCTAAAATAATAACTGCAGTGTATCATATACTAGGTTAACACATACGGTGATGCCGCCATGAATTCTCCTAACGCTTTACACAGTGACCTTTAAACCCGATTGACGTGAATAAATTATGACGTAGAAGGAAGTCTGTGACCTTTAGTCACAACACATTGATAACAGTCTGATAGCGGGAACTTCCCAGTGTTTCATAATCATAATTGCTACACAATTCATACTATAGAGTTACACTCCGCAACCAACTATCCATCAAAAATAAAATTAATTTTAGGCAAACTATCGCACCGTGGGCATACGGTATAAATCTGAGTAGGCCTACATATGTCACGCCACGCCGATCACTCTAAATCACGTACCCACATCGTCCGAGACGTTCGAATTCATGATTATTAACCGATCATTTACCTTCAACTACCGGTAGATGAAATCTTGTCTGTATTCGCTGACTTTTGACGAAATGACATCGATTTTTCATGCTCATATCCGATGTCTTTGAGTTCCGTGCAGCCAAGCAGAAATTGAGTCGATCGACATGGCCGCGACCTCGTGTCGACCCCAAGTGAAAATGTGCTCTGATTTTTTTTCAGAACTTTTGCTTCTAACGTCTTACAAAAATGCGCTGTGCCATGTCTCCGCATTTCTAAATATCGTTGTTGAGAAAAGAACATGACACAGCAGGCCTGCTCAGCTGTTGATAGAGGTCATGGCAAAAGGTCGTTTAAATTAGCAGTGAGCATGGTGAGCGATTATGCATGGTTGCAACGTCAAAAGATCGCGATTTTTGCAATCGCGAATATTGCAAAAATAAATCGTTCGCGTATCGTTCTTTTTATTGTTCGACGCGATGCAAGTTTAAAATGAAAGGACACACCTTTTATGGGCGGGAATGAGGCGATGCGCTAGTGAAACGATAAAGAAACGATGTGGAAACGATATGAAACAACCGAGTGAGCGATGTTGGATTGGGGATTGGGCGATGCGGAAAAGATAGAAACGATACGGAAACGATAATGAGGCTAAAAAAGTGAAGCTTTGAGCGATACTTTATCTGTATCTATCGGAATCAGTATATGCAGCAGTTTTCGTCACATTTGACGCAGTTATTTCAGAGTTATAGGACTAATTATAAAACTTCATAAAATATGCAAATGAGCTATTTATTAACTTGGCACTGCTCAATGCTTTTCAGTACAATTGGACATTTATTAGATCAACATATGTAGCAAGTTTCATCAATTTAATGTTGTAGTTTTTGCGTAATATCACTAATTACAAAGCTCATTAAATATGCAAATGAACCATCAATTTACTCCAAACATCAAATGTATTATGCCACAATTAGATATCTGTAGGATCAGTATCTGCAGCAGATTTTATCACATTTGGTGTGGTTATTATGGAGTTATATGACTAATTACAAAACTTCATAAAATATGCAAATGACCTATTTGTTAACTTGACACTGCCAAATGCTTGTCAGTACAATCAGATATTTATCAGATCAATATCTGTACCCGATTTCACTGACTTGGGTGCCGTAATTTCAGAGTTATATACCTAATTACAACGTTCATTAAATATGCAAATGAACCCTTAATTAACTTCACACTACTAAATGCTTTACACCACAGTTAGATATCAGTCGGATCAGTATCTGCAGCAGATTTCATCACATTTAGTGCAGTTATATCGGAGTTATATGACTAATTACAAAACTTCATAAAATATGCAAATGAGCTATTTATTAACTTGACACTGCCCAATGCTTCTAAGTATAATTAGATATATATCAGATCAATATTTGTTGCAAGTATCATCAAGTTTGGTGCAGGAATTTCAGGGTTATGTCACTAATAACAAAAGTTCATTAAATATGCAAATGAGCAGACAATTGACATGACACTCACAGTATCATCATAATGTTGCAAGATTGTCATCTCTGAAAAGTTTCATGAAATTTCGTGCAGTGTTTCTTGATATATGTCTATACTGTCATTACCGTCTCCATAGGGAAACCATTGTACGGAAAAAACACATATTGCATAACTTCATTAATATGCAAGCCACACTAACCAAAGTCTACTCAGTTCTTGCAAGTAGCATATGTTACCTGTTTAGCAAATCTGATTTGAATCCGTTAAGGCGTTTTTGAGTAATCGTGTAAACAGACAGACAGACAGACAGACACAGACACACACACACACCCCCGGACAGACAGACAGACATCGCTATGACATTAGCCCACGTGTTCACACACGTGAGCTTAAATTCTTCCAAATAATAAGCCCTGAATTTCAAAGTCACTTAAAGCCTTACTTAATCAGAAAAAGATTCCCTTTAAATCAAATAATCCAAATGAAAGAAGGAAAATCCAAATAAAATTGCGGTTCTTTCCCCGATTCTATTTACACTTTACTATTTACTACATACAAATATTTAAGTACAATTTAAGACAACAAGCTAAATTTTAAAACATATATTGATTACATTAACTCAAGGTGTCAGTACAGGAAGTATTGCCTTCAGAAGCTCAGATCACTCAGTGTCAATTCTGCAATCTTAAAACGTTTTATCTTTGCTTTATCGAATCTGTGTTAAAATTTTCATTTTTGGCTGGTTTGGAGGTTTCAGTTCATGTGGCAAAAGCATTCTAGGTAGAAGTGTGAATATATATATATCAAGATTGTTGACAGGTGACAGTTAAATCTCGGTGATCTATATATCCGACGCACAAAAAAGAAGGCAACAGAGATTTTAAAAGATCAAAATCACGTCTTAAGTAGATTTTATGAAAACTGCCACCAGGCCGTCGTTTACGGGTTCCAAAGTGTAGAGCTGTGAGAACAAAGCTGACTTGTATTCCGAATTCGATTTCAATTTTAAACAAGACAAATAAGGGTAATGCCAAGTTTCAATTCTACCCCTTTGCGTGTAAGTGTATTTTGTGTTGTACGTTTTTGGTATTAAGAAAGACATGTAATTTGTCTAGAGGAGATAAAGTTTTCTGAATCTTAATCTGAATCTAATAATGACACATCCTGTACTTTAATAAGTATGTACATATCTAATTTTGGACGAGGCAATAGAGATGGATGTCTAATTTTTGGTATATAGGAATATCTATGGGATACGATTTTTTTGACAAATGTCACATGACCTCGATGACCTTTGATATCAAATATACAGATTTGTCCATAACTCAGTAACAACAAGGGTTACACCCTTCGTATTTGGTCTGATGGGAGACCTTATAGTTACATATCCTGTTCCTTATTAATTATGCACATATCAAATTTTGGGCAAGCTGATAGAGCTGGAGCTTTGATATTTGGTATATAGGGATAGCTATGACATCCAATTCTATTAACAACATGTCAGATCACCTCGATGACCTTCGACCTCGATTTCACAAATACTACCATAGCCTTCCATCTTTTTGCACATATATTTTTCTCTCGCCCCTGTTGCCTGAGATGTCTTGAAACCCAGTCATTGCTGCTTTGCAACTATATTTTGGATATTATTTTTCCTTTATTCTTAGAAAACACAACAAGTCACGCATCTGCGCCAGTTTTATGTACACTATTAAACAAAAAGATACGCTGCTGCAAATCTAAATTGTTTTACATCGTTAAACGTTTACGTTTGCTCTTGGCCTGTCTATATAGAGGCAAAATGACTCTTCCACTACAATCATGACTTGTCCTATGAAATAAGAAAGATGTACATCGGGTTAATAACATTAATAATCTTCCGCCATTTACTGCAGCGTCAATAGAGGGAGGAGCCATATACAGAAGAATACTGATCCGAATATTTAAGCTGTTGTCGCTGATTTACTCATGACGCAATGTACAATGAGATTCAATGGGATATACTCTTAATGGCAAACGTTGAAGTTCGAGTAAAAACCGATGATGACTCACAACAGCCCTTGTGTAGTCGCTAGTAGTGATGTGCACCGTACTTTCTTATTGCTTTTGCTGTTTGTGGCTATATTCAACAATCTTAGAATTACCTCAATTTATTGATTGTTGTTTTGTGACACTGTAATAAAAGAACGAACTTTACACCTTCTCTAACCCTGAAAAAAAAAATTATCTCTAACATTTTGAATGATGGACAATTGTTCTTGTTATTGTAAAAAAGATGAAAAAGATGAAAATAAAATCAATAACATACATCGTGTATAAAACTCCAATCAAGACACCTTTAAGAAAAATATATGTAAAAGAGTGGCCCAACAAAAACATAAGGAGGGTTATATAAAGGATTATGCAACTTATGCTACTTCAAACACGAGACGAAATCAAGTGTCTGACATGGCACAAATGACATTAATGCTTATTCGACCCAAAGAACAGGCGACATTAGGTATAACCGATTGATATTATACCCGTGCCAAGAATTTCACACAAAGTACAAAAATCTTTAAATTTTGAGGCTTTACTTTTTTACACCTTGTGCATAAATATCAAAATATTTGTATTGACAGGCTTCATCTATTGACTATAAGAAGAAGTCAGTATCACGCGCGACATCGCTACATGTCCTAAATATCTTAATGGTCGCCCCAAAAAGACATAGGCATTTAGAAATCGTCGTCCAGTCGGATTTTTTAGGGATAATAATTGTAACCAATGAAAATTGTTCTCTGCAGTAAATATCTCCCGAGGCAAGGAGGGGCGCCATTTTGTTCGTATACACTTATAGTTTCAATGTCAACAGGTGTTGTGCGCAAGATATCGCTGTCATGCCACACGCCCAAAGTCTACCTGTTCGGAGGTAGACCATGACATGCAAACGGCAGAACGTTTGCTAGAGCTTGTCTAAACTAATACAAGGATTCTAAAAGAAAAAGACCGCCAAGGACACTATTTGCTCACATTCGGTTTCAATTGGTCCTTTCGAGAAATATTTAAACCAGAAAAACAAGAATGACAAAAGCAAATAAGGTCTACAAATTAGGTAATATCCTTGGTTGGTGTAGGTCATTTAAGGTAGTATGCACCTCGAAAGTGAAAGACTTAAACTCTTGCTCTAACTTTCCTAAAGGAATCTTCAATTATTCTCTTTCAAAATCAAGAATAAAAATTAGGGGTCACCGTGCAAATTTTTGGTACTAGAGAAACAAGTTACCCAAGATTTACCGATATTAGAAATTAAAAAGCCGCCATCCCTGTGTTAACTCTATGGAGAAAAATATAAATTCCGAATTTCGAAAAAGTAAGCCGGTAAAAAGTTTTCTTTCACCAAGAGCTTTAAAATGAACCCCCATATGTAGTATATCAGAGGGAGAATTGTAAAAGTTTGTGAGTCCGAATGTCTGTCCCCGAGGTGCGTTCTACCTTAAGGTCACAAACCATTAAGGAAAGAATGCATTAAGTTGCACGGTACCTGAAAACCGGGTCCTTGCCTGACCAACTCGGGTGACAAACAGAATACTTTTAATCCCCAAGTGTGAATGTTCCGTTGTTATGTTTATCTAATCCAGCTGGTGCCATTGTAGGAAAGACAGGTCTGTTAAATGATCCTCTGATAACAAAGTAGGGAAGTAGGGTATTCCTAAGTTAATGGAGATTTCCCGTAATGCTGAGAAAATTACCTAAAATATACAAATTTGGCGGTTTTGCAACACTTTGAGTAGAAAATTTATCTAAAACATCCCTCGGGACTTTAAAGCAAAATTAAAAGTTTTTTTTTCTTTGAAATTTTTTTTTTATTTATATAAACATAAAACAATTGACAAAACACGGTTTACAAAACAGAAGAAGAGAAAAGATACAACATACGAAAGAAGGAGAACAAAACAACAAAGGGGTTAAAGGGTGGAGACATGTTTGACATATCTTAAAGTTTCAATAAAAATTGCAAATGATGGTCTAATATTACAAAATCGTATCGAATACAAATGATACTAAAATCACCCAGAGACACATGATCTCTGGAAAGTGTTGCCATAGTTTGTTAAACTCATCCCAAAACCCTCTTACGTACGGACATGAGCAGAACAAATGTTCTAAAGTCTCAGTATCACCGCAATGTATACACGAATCATCATCTACAACTTTCCATTTTTTAAAAGGCTTTGACAGGCAATAATTCTATGTAAAACTTTAAATTGGAAATTTCTCAGTTTTTCCTCCATGGTAGTTTCAAAGGGAAGATTCCAGATATCTTTCCACGAAAAGATGCTGTTTGGATGGAGTTTTTCGTGTGTACATTGTGATGTTGGTGTTTCTGCCTTATTTTGAACAAATGCTTTATAAAACAGTTGTGTACTGACATTTTCAAGGGAAAATGTCTGTTCACTAACTGAAAAGAAAATGGTTTCATCAAAACTAATTGTTTCTTCTTGATTGTAATGTCTAAGTTTGTTTTTCCAAAGTGTAGGGATGGCATCAATAATTCCACAGTATGTCACAAAGTCCGTTTTAGCATTATACTTCATTTTGAAATCGTGGAAAGACAGTGGAGTCCCATTTGGATTAAATAGGTCTCCTACAAAAGTAACGTTTTTTCTAAACCAATCCTGATAAAAGACAGATGAGCCTGCAACTAAAATATGTTGATTATTCCAGATGATTTGCCTTGCTACTTCTTGTCCATTCAAACTACAAATATCTTTTTTGAAAGGCGAAATATCTGACCATGCTTGTAAGATAGTTTTATAAAAAGGTGGAAGTGTACATTTCAGTTTATCAACTTTGTAATTACATTTAAGTACTAGCTTGAGACCTCCCAACTTATTAAAATAAAATGAGGGGATTATACCAGCTTTGCGTTGTGAATATAACAATAATGGGAGCCATTTCAGTTTTAGAGCTTTGTTTAAAATAGATAAGTCAGGAATGCCCAGACCCCCTTTATTCTTATCAGCAATAATGGCATTATATTAATTTTGGGGCGTTTTTTGTCCCATAGAAACTCTATTAAATGTGACTGTGCTTTAGCAATTACATCTGCAGGAGTTGGTAAAGCGGACATATTATAAATAAACTGTGAAATGCCATGCGACTTAATAAGGAGTGTTTTACCTCGCAAAGTAAGGTCACGTGAACCCCAAACATCTAGTTTATCATTCATTTTCCTGACTCGTTGGTGATAATTCAGATCGTTGTTTATTTTATCATGTCCTAGATAAGAACCAAGGAGTTTAATGGGGGATGTAGATGCTCGGAAACCATGATGAGGGCCTGGGCCTGCTGATAATTTACTTGTAAACAAAAGCTCACTTTTTTCTTTGTTAACACTTAAACCAGATACTAATTTGAAACTATCTAATAAAACAATGCTATTGTGTAGCGAAACTTTATCTTGTAAACAAATCGTTGTATCATCTGCAAAAAGTTAAATTGAATACCATGAATATTTTTTGAATTTCTTACAGCAATAGCTAGTAATTCAACAGAAATGACAAAGAGGGCAGTTGACAAAGGACATCCTTGTCGAACTCCTCTGTGAAGGTTAAACCAACCGGTTGACCAGCCTAGATTAAGAACGCAGCTCTGGATGTCACTGTAAAACACATTAAACCATTTCAGAATATCTGGACCAAAGTTAAAAGCCAACAGAGCTTTTTGTATAAAGGGCCATTCTAAAAAATCAAAAGCCTTCTCAAAATCAATGAAGAAAAAAATGCCTTCCTTTTGTTCAGCTTCTAAAAAGTCAAAAATATCATGGACTAATCTAATGCTTTCTTTAATATTTCTACCTTTTACAAAAGCGTTTTGATCCTCGTGGATTATTTTTGCCATTTTTGGGAGTATTTTTCCATTCGTTTGGCTATGGCTTGTTTCGTACCGAGACAATGGAAATTATCACATATAATCCCTGTACCTAAGAAAAGAAATCCAAACCAGCTGAATGATTATAGACCAGTCGCATTGACATCAATCATTGCCAAATGTATGGAAAGATTAGTAGGTTATCAGCTCAAGGCATCTGTGTCCGATCGCTTAGACCCTTTCCAATTTGCATACAAGCCCAAAAGAGGGGTAGAAGATGCGAGTTTAACTCTCATTAACCTGATTGCAAGCCATCTTGATAATTCCACAAATTACATTCGTATTCTCTTCATGGACTTTTCCTCAGCATTTAATACAATCCAGCCCCATCTGTTGATCAAAAGGCTTTTAGATTTAGAGGTCAACCATACTATCGTGCTTTGGATAAGACAGTTTCTTAGCGATCGACCACAACGTGTTATTGTTAATGGTCACATGTCTGGTGAACTAACGTTAAATACGGGCGCCCCACAGGGCTGTGTTCTTTCTCCCGTTTTGTTTTCAATTTACACGAATGATGTCATGCTTTCAAATAACCTGTTAACTTTGATAAAATTCGCCGACGACATGGCGTTAGTTGCCAGACTGAAAAATGAAGCTTCACTGTCTACCTACTTTTCTGAAATAGAACACTTGTGTTGTTGGTTTAAAGATAATTTCCTCACATTGAATATCACTAAGACGAAAGAGTTGGTTCTTGGTAATTGTAAATCAAATGAAATGATACCCATTCGTATTGACAGTCAAGATGTAGAAATTGTGACATCGTTCAAGTATTTGGGCTCACACTTAGATAAGGATCTCAGTTTCAGGTTAAACACCGATAAATCTACAAAAAAGCCCAGCAACGCATGTATCTTTTACGTAAACTTAAGAATTTCAATGTCAGCACCCATGTACTAGTTTCGGTTTATCGTTGTTGTATCGAGAGTGTGCTAACTTTTAATTTATCTCTTGGTTTGGCCATCTCTCCGTCAGAGATAAAACGAGATTATCAGACTTGTTAATATCTGCAACAAACAGTTGGGGTACGATTCAATGACCTGGAAAAAATGTACACACAGGCTCTTCGGAGGAAAAGCTTGTTGATTTTGAATGACAAATCTCAACCATTACATAGTCATTTTCAATATTTACCTTCGGGTCGCCGATTATTGGTGCCTAGAGCAAAGAAAAATGTTTTTAAGAAATCGTTCATCCGTCTGCTGTTGCCATTTTAAATAACAACATGTCAAAACTATCGTCAGGAAGCAGAGCTTCCATTTTTAACAGAGGATTTTAGGATTGGCTTATGTGTAGTTTGTCGTTTTGTGTAACTGTTCTTTATGTAGTTGAAGTGTTTTGCTTTTTAACGCCTGGTGCCAAAGATAATTTTCCATTTACATTGGACAATAAAGTATAAAGTATTAAAGTATAAAGTATTAATACATTTGCTTGCCATTTTATAGTCCGTGTTTAGTAAGGAAATTGGTCTCCAGTTTTTCAACAGGGTCAAGTCTTTGTTGGGCTTTGGAATTAGAGAGATAATTGCTTGTTTTTGAGTAGTAGATAAATGCCCTTCTTGAAAAGCATAATTTAAAGAAGCAATAAGGGTACCATGAAGTTGATCCCAAAATTTAATATAAAACTCTACTGGTAGTCCATCATTCCCAGGTGTTTTGTTAAGGGGCATTGACTTTAAAACATTTAGGACCTCATCTTTTGTCAGAGGACCTTCACAAGAGGTACGGTCTTCTTGGGAAAGCTGAGATATAAATTGTTCAGGGAAAAAACCGGCGGTCAAATAAGGGTCAGCAGAATTATTTTGTAAGGAAGATGTATAAATTTCCATGTAGAAAGATTTAATAGCGCTAAGGATTTCTTTAGGATTCTTACTAGTGGCATTATTAATTTTTAGTTCAGAAATAGACTTTTTTTTACAGTTGCGTTTTTCTAGGTTATAAAAATACTTGGTGCTTTTTTCACCTTGTTCATACCAATTTGAACGGCTGCGGATAAAAGCACCTTTAATTTTTTTATCTGTAATTTCATCAAGCTTCTTTTTGGTGGCTTCATACTCATCAAGAATAACAGAGTCTAGATTTTCATCAATTGCCTCCTCCAAGTCTAGAAGTTTCTTGGTCAAAATCGCTTCATCAAGCCTGTTTTGTTTTTGTTTAGCTTTGGAGAAGACAATTGATGCTTCTTTCACTTTAAATTTAATAAGCTCAAAAAGTTTTTGAGCGTCCAAACTGGAGTTACCATCTAAAGTCTCTTGTGTAGTATTTGTCATTAAAGAACAAAAGTCACTATCATTTAAGTGGTCTACGTTTAGTTTCCAGAACCCTGGACCTCTATTAATCTGGGCAGGGGACAATTTTAGCTCAACAGCACTATGGTCGGATTTCGTACTCGGAGTAATTCTGCAATCTCTAATATTATTAACAACAGTTTGTGAAACTAGGAAGTAATCTAGGCGGGAAGATTTTGCGCCTCTTCGCCAAGTAAAGCGATGGACGTTTGGGTTCAATCTACGGTATACATCAACTAATTTCAAAGAATGCATTATTTTTTTAAGTTCTATTCTAGCAGTATTCTCAAAATCCAAATGTTCTCCCCTTTTATCAATATTTACATCGAGTGGAAGGTTAAAATCTCCCCCACAAATAATATCAAAAAGTGGAAACTCCTGGTTAATTAAAGAAAAGACACTTTTAAAGTAAACACTTTGTTCAGAAATCTTATTCGGGGCATAGACGTTTGAAAGACAATACGTTTGATGGGTGCTATCGTCTACATGCAGTTTACATAGCAAAAATCTTCCCTTGTCATCTTGATAAACGTCTGAAATTCGAAAATCAGAATTGCCATTGATAAGCGTAGCTACGCCACAGCTATGGTTGGTACCATGAGAAAAATAAATCTGACCATGCCATTCTTTTTTCCAACTAATTTCGACATCAGGCGTGCTGTATGTTTCTTGCAGTAAACAAACGTCAAATTTATGCTTCTTCAAAAAATGAAAAATATGTTTGCGCTTTGATTTATCCCTTAAACCCCTAACATTAAGACTGACACAGGAAAAAGACATTGACAACAAAGCAGAAAAAACACTTAAACAAGAAACAAAAAACTGACTGAAATCCGTCAAAGCAGAAGGATGAAAACTTCTGAAAAAGAGCACAAACGGAAAAGAAAGTCGACCGGTTAGTTTTCCGGCAGGACGCTCACCCAAGAGCTTAGCTTTCAAATTACATTTCTGAGAATTATTAATGTGCTGTTAAGTGAGAAAAAAGGTTCACAAATTTTAAATGCTTTGTGTACTAATGTTCAATGCATCAAATGGTGATAACTCGCGGTTCCGACGACAGCTCACGGTAGGACGTAGTATCTGGATCTGATACTTCAGGACTTGTATAGAGTTCCGTTGATGTAGAGCTTTCCTTTTTTGAATATAACACGCTTTTTGTCTTGGTAAGCTTTACGCATGACATCGCCAACTGCTTTCTTTGCCTGGTAGTCAACTGCTATCATGTCCCGCGTTACGTAGACTGGAGAAGATTGTAAGGCAGACCGTAAATTCTTCAGAATTTTGCTAACTTCAAGGCGCGATTGGAATTTAGCGATAATGTGTCGGTGGCCGCTGTCTCTTTTTCTACCAACTCGGTGGGCAATTTCCAACGTTGAGTTTTCAATATGCAGATGTTGGCGAAGTAGCTCTCTAATTATTTTATTCGGGTCTTCATTTTCGATTTCGGCAAGTCCCCCAAAGCGCAAGTTATATTCACGCGAGTGTCTTTCCAGATCATTCATTTTCAATTCGAGACTAGCATTCTTTGCAAATTCATCCGTTAACATCTTTTCTGTTTTGTTCAGTTTCTCTTTCAGCGTTTTATTTTCCTTTTTCAACTCTTCAACGGACTCAGAGGTGAATTGTATAGCAGATTCAAGGTCTTTCTGTTTCTGTGACAAAGATACGTGGTCTTCTTTCACAGACAACGTTGTTATTTCGAGGTCTCTCTGTTTAGTTTCCACATCTACTACCTTCTGCGATAATGCTTCGTGGTCAGTTAGTACACGGTCTAACTTTTTCTCTATGTTTTGGAGAGTTTCTATGATGTATTTTTTGAAAGCGGAGTCTACGCTACCTTGTTCACATTCTGTGTCTTTCGGGCTTCCAGTTTCTTCTTCACTTGTAGCTTGTAAAAAAGAAGAAATGTCTCTCTGGCGCTGAGTCGTCTCTGTCTTTTTAGATGCAGTGCTGCGGGTGTTCACTCCTTTGCTGGTCATCCTTGAATGACTGCTTTGAGGCATAGGCCACCACGAGGTGTAACGTTGAGAATAACTCAAGCAGGTGTGAAGACGTGGCGTTTAAACAATGGAATTTGAATAGCAAGACCGCTCTCTCGTGCAGGCAGCGCTGACAAAATTTAGCAATCAAAAGTTCCCGCAGATATCAAGTAATTTCCTTCGAAATTTCCTTCGGAGATACATTTTATGCAATACTGTTTGCATAGCTCTTGAAGTTTTGGCGTCTAGGTGAAAATTAGTGCATATTTAGGACCGGTTGACAGGAGCGACTGGAAATCAGTGCAGCATGGTCACAGGCCGACCTCGTTCCTCAAAATTAAAAGTTATCAGACAACTAATTTTGAGCACAATTTTCTTGACCAAAAATGACAAAATTGTCTAAAAATATCAATTTGTATATTTCAGGAAAATTTTCCACATATCTAACTATTGTTATCTCTGGACATCTGTGTACTGAATATAAAAGCTGTCTATTCAGGGGCTTTAAAAAGAAAATACTTTATAGGATTTTTTGACAAAATATGACAAAAATTGCCCCCCAAATTGCCCCAAAATAATAAATTTTCCCAATTTTGTCATAATTTCAACTAATTTGAAAAGTAACACAGTCGCAAATATCCAACCCAAATTTAAGAGTTATTGGGCTGGCAGTTTCAGAGAAGAAGAATTTTTTTACTTAAAGTGGCACTCCCACTTGGTAACATTTTTAAAACACATTTTTTTTAATGCAAACGGTCGATATTCGATGTGGCGACTGTGCGCGGATAGCGAGATATCAATATAAACATGTCATTTCCCGAGCGTATTTTTCACATCCCGAAGTTTTACGATCGTTTTCTGATTTTGACCCGAAATCCCCTGAAGGTTTGTCGTTGTGCTGATTGACGATATTCTAGGGAGTCTATAATAAGTTCGAACGACGCAATGATTTACTTCTCACTGCAAAGACTTTATTATACAGCATTATGCCTTTACCTCAGGTAAGTTTTTTTTTTTAAACTTCTCCTTAGTTTTTGTCTTTTTTCATTATTCTAAATCAGTTGTATTATATTTTTAACCAACACCACATAAACATCAGTTTTTACGTGTAAATATTAACCGCCTCCGATGACTACATTTTGTCGTCTTCCATACAGTACGTGTGGTTCGCCGCGCGCGTGGTATGCGTCTATGCAATCCACGCGGCGGCCGCTATGAATCAACCGCACGTAACTGTGCTAGTCACCTATGCGAATTCTAATGGAATCAGCAAAGTTGTTTTTCGTTTTTTCGCCAAGACAGTAAGACTCAGCTTTATCCAACGGGGCATGACCGATCACCGACGAGTGATACTGTGGCATACAGCAGCGTCAGCGTAGACTCGTACTCCATAGCTTAGTTGACAATGGCCCAAGTGCCAAACGTTCGATGTTCGGAAGCTGAATTTAGGTGGGCCACCGGAATTTAAACTTTTACTTTTTTGAAGACATGTCTTTATCTACATCTCGCGATCCGCGCGGTCGCCACGTCAAATATCGACCGTTGGCATTGAAAAAAATGTGTTTTAATAATGGTACCAAGTGGGAGTGTCTCTTTAAAATGAGAGAAATCACCAAAAAATTCAGAAAATATACAAAATTAAAGATATCTTCACGATATTCATAAAACTGTATAAGTTCACCTAAGGTACA